>NC_139582.1:13436606-13619106 GCF_946808225.1 Silurus aristotelis
TCCATTACTTTGCACTGTTGATCACAGGTACCTAAACTCCTTCACCTTCACCACCTCTTCTCCCTGCAACTGCACCTCTCCGCTGCCCGCCCTCTCATTCACACATGTACTCTGTCTTACTCCTACTGACTTTCATTCCCGTTCATTCCAGCATTTACCTCCAGCTCTCCAGGCTCTTCTCAACCTGCTCCCTACTCTCACCACAAATCACAATATCATCCGCAAACATCATAGTCCATGGAGACTCCTGTCTGACCTCGCCTGTTGACCTGTCCATCACCACTGCAAACAGGAAAGGGCTCAGAGCCAATCCTTGATGCAGTCCAACCTCAACCTTGAACCAGTCTGTCATTCCTACTGCACACTACACTGTTGTCACACTGTCCTTATACATCAATATGTCCTGCACCACCCTCACATACTTCTCTGCCACACCTGACTTCTTCATACAATACTAAAACTCTTCTTTCCACCCGGTTGTACCCTTTAGCTAAATCCACAAACACAAAATGCAACTCATTCTGACCTTATCTATACTTTTTCATCAACATCCTCAAAGCAAATACTGCGTCCGTATTGCTCTTCCTTAGGATCAAAACCATACTGTTGCTCACAGATGGTTACCTCTTCTTCATGGTGTGATCAACTTTATTTCCCTGTAGTTACTGCATGTCTGCACATCTCCCTTATTTCTAAAGATCGGTACCAGCACACTCCCCAGGCAGCCTCTCACCTTCCAAAATCTTGTAAAACATTTTTGTTAAAAACACCACTGCCATCTCTCCTAAACATCTCCACGCTTCTACCGGTATGTCATCTGGTCCAACCGACTTTCCACTCTTCATCCTCTTAATAGCTGCTCTCACTTCATTTTTGCTAATCCTATCCACTTCCTGCTTCTCCATCTCCACATCAACAACCCTTCTCTCTGTTTCATTTTCCTCATTCATTAGCTTCTCATAATACTTCCTTCACCTTCTCAAAACATTTTTTTCACTAGTCAACACACTTTTATCTGCATCCTTTATTGCTTTAACTTGCAGCACATCTTTCCCAGCTCGGTCCTTTTGCTGGTCACTCGTTACATATTCTTTTTTCTTTCCAACTTCCAAAGTGTCCAACTTCACATACAGCTCCTTATATGCCTTTTCCTAAGCTTTTGCCACATCCCTCTTCACCTGCTGCCATATCTCCTTGTGCTTCTGCCTACCTACATTGTACACCACCATGTCTCTTTGTCTTCCTTTCTCTTTTCAGATGTCACACCAAGAACCTTCCGAGCTGGTTTCCTTATCGCCAAGTTTCTGTATTCCAGGTTTATATTTTCAAATATATTTTAAATACTAATAATTTGAGGATACTGTATTCCAGGTTCCAATATTTTTATGGTCTTGAATTCCAGGTACCTATTTTTTCACTGTATTGCATTCCAGGATCCTATATTCCAGGTTGCTACATTTCTATTGGCTTGAATTTTAAGTTCTTAGATATTAATGGTATTGCATTCCAGGTTCCCATATTTATATGGTATTGTATTCAAGGGAGCTATATTCTTAGGGTTATATAATTAATAGTTCCATAGTAATCCACAGTAATTCACATTTTTAAAATGCTGCATTACAAGGGTGTATATTTCCAAGGTCCCCTGGTGGTCTAATGGTTAAGATGCAGCGCTCCCACCGCTGCGACCTGGGTTCGATTCCCGGTCAGGGAACCATCCCCAGCCACTCTTAGTGCCGGTCCCAAGGCCGAATAAATTGGGGAGGGTTGCGTTAGGAAGGGCATCCAGCGTAAAACATGTGCCAAATCAAACGTGCGGGGGATCCGCTGTGGCGACCCCTAATGGGAGAAGCCGAAAAGAAAGTTTTTTAACAAGGGTGTATATTTCCAGGTTCTTGTGTTCCAGGGTCCTATTTATTCAGTGTCATGTTGTCTGGGTTTGTATATTTCCAGAGTCATATATTCTAAATTCCCATATTGAAGGATCCTATATTTCAGAGTCATATATTTTTAGTGTCACATATACTGTAATTGTTATCATTTACAGGGGCCAATATCCTTAGGGCGCTATATTCCTGGGTCCAATAGTCTCATTGCCCAATAGAGTCTTATATTTTGGCTAAACACATGATTTACTGTGTTACAGAAAAGGATGAGTACTACAGTAGCAACATTGGGTTTGAATCTGATTTGCAACAAAACTGAATATAGTTAAAGTGCATCATCTTTACTCAAGATTTTAATTAGCCGTTAATAACATGTGCAAGCTGCGAAGCTGTGTAAAGAAAACACACATGCTGTCAAAGAACCAAGAGGTTCTGTCTATGAATTCATTTCATAAACTGTGTTAAGAGTTGAACCAAAGTGATTAAAACATTATCAGACACAGAAAAGTGCATAAGATGTGTATTTATTTATTTATTTATTTATGTCTTAATGTCATTTTTTTATTATTTAAAATGTTGCATTTGATTTTACTTTTCTTGCAACATTTTTAACCCGAATAAACTTTCTTTCGGCTTCTCCCATTAGAGGTTGCCACAGTGGATCATCCATATTTGTGATCCACATGTTTGATTTGGTACATGTATTTACGATGAATGCCCTTCCTAACGCAACCCTCCCCATTTATCCGTGCTTGGGACCAGCACTAAGAGTGCACTGGCTTGTGCAAATGTAATGGCTGGGTTCGGTTCCCTCACCGGGAATCGAACCCAGGCCATGGCAGTGAGAGCGCTGAATCGTAACCACTGGACCACCAGGGAACCTTAATAACTGCATAATTATTTTATACAAACTTTTATGTTAGTATTAAAATGATTGCTTTTGATGAAAATCACTTAAATGGCATAAATAGCATAAATTAATTTATATATAAAATATTTATTTAATTAAGAGCTTAGCATTCAAAGCTTGATATATAGATCATATTTGCTTCTTGGCTAGTGAAGCTGGAAACAGAAGAGTGTATCTCTAACAAGACACCTGAGGGTGATCTAAGTCTGATGTGACATGAGAAAATTAAGAGAAGTCGAGCTACACCAGAGAAACTTGGCCCACTCTCTGCAGTTCCACAGTGGAGAATAATAACCGTATGTCACTGTAATGACTATATAGTGCACCATCATCTAAAAGTAGCAATGACACTATCCACTAAAAATCCCAGAATGTGCCAGTGCAGTGAGTAAAGCTGCACTGTAACCTAATGACATGTCTAATGGGTATAAAATATCCCTAATGCACTGATGATGATGATGCAAGAAGTGAATGCAAAGTGGCATAGAATACATATGTAAAAATGTAGTTTTAATGTTAAAATGATTTTCATACATGGTGTCCAAGCAGATCAGGATCATAGACCATTTATTTAGAAGGACAACATTAGAAAAAGCATAGCCTTAAACAAAATGAAGTTTTAAGCCTGTCACACTTGGCTTTGGTGGTAACAACTAATTGATGCCATGAAGTCTTTATTAATCCAATTAAATCCAGAATTATAAGCCAAAACGATGTCAAAACAGGCAAAAGGTGTGTGATGTGCAAACAGAGGTCGAGGGGCCAAAACAGTTACAAAAACAGGTTACACCACATTCTGGCCACAGCGAGGAGGGTAGGGGATGTTGGTTGGGAATAAAAATATAATACCCTTCATACCAGCAAAAGTCATTACTACTAACATTTTATAACTTACTTTTTTTCTCTACTATTTCTTTCCATGTCCATACTTGTTATGTTTTTCCCTAATTAGGTTGCTTATTCCAGTTCTGTTTTTCCTCTTCTGCAGAGTTTAGGCTTTGGTTTGGTTAGCTAGTTGGAGGATTATGTGCAAAGTGCTCTTTGCAATATGAGTTTTGTTTTCTTTTGTTTTGTTTCCTTGTCAGTTTATCTTGCCTTACATGTCTCAGCTTTAAACCTCACTCTTGAGTTAGATGTTAGGATTTTTGTTCTTTCCAACTTTTTTCCCAATTTCTTTTTTGTTTTATGTTCAACCAACATCTTGGACTCTGACACACACACACACACACACACACACACACACACACACACACAGACACACACACACACACACTCTGTTTTTGCCAATATAAAGGCAAGCAGGCTTTCTGTTCCTGCTTGCCCCCGCTTTATTACGCGGGGATACACATAGCTTGCTTAGAGGCGGGGCAACTCGGTTGGCTCTCATGGGAGGCGACTGCCCGCATTGCGAGCGAATGTCCATGTGGACGCTCTGCTCCAGGACCCTATATTGACGACTGGTTGATATTAGCTCGATCAGAGCACCTGACAGCCCAGCATCGAGATGCCGTTCTCATCCATATGAAAGAATTAGGTTTAAGACTAAATGCCAAGAAAAGTGTACTTTCTCTGGTAGAGAGAACATCCTATCTAGGGCCAGTGTGGGATACGACCGTTATGCGGGCACAGCTGTGAGTCAAGTTTATCCTCACGGCCATCAAGAGAGTAATAGAAGGCCAGCTAATCACTGTGAAGCAGATTCAAAGACTGCTGGGTCTGATGGCAGCTGCATCCAATGCGGTGCCGCTTGGCCTCCTATACATGTGACCTTACAGTAGTGGCTTAGGGACAGAAGGTTCTTCTGAAAGGGCAATCCATGCCGCACAATCCAGGTCATGCAGCGAGCTTTATAGGGCTTAAAGATGTGGCGAGATCCCGGGTCCTTTTACAGTGCCCCGTGTTGGGGGCACCTTGTCCTTGTGTAACGTTAACTTCATAATTGACCATTTCACCCAAGGTCTCGGGAATGGTCCCCATCTCTCATGGCACATCAACCGCCTAACGATGCTGGCCGTGTTTCTAGTGTTAAAGCATTTCCTCTCAGACCTAAGAGGCTATCATGTGCTGACTCGCATGGACAACACATTGGTGGTCTCCTCCTTTACAAGCTGGCATGACAAATCCTCCTGAAAGCTGCTCTCACTGAGAGCACAATACATCCCAGGGTGATTGAATCAAGGAGCAGATGCCCTTTCAAGGCAAGGGCTAAGGCCTGGGAAATGAAGGCTTCACCTGAAAGTGGTAGAGCAAAAGATTTTACAGAGCACAAGTGGACCTGTTTGCGACTCAAGAGACATTGCACTGTCCTCTCCCCTTTTGGGGTGGACACTATGGTACAGGCATAGCAGAGGCTCCGTTTTTATGCTTTTCCTCCTGTAGTGCTGTTACCGGAAGTTCTGGAGAGAATTCTTCAGGATGGAGTCCATCTCCTCCTGGTAGCCCCATGCTGGCAGGCCAGCCATGGTTCGACAACCTGGTAAACCTTCTCAAACCCTGCCCCGAGTTGTAAAGGCTGTGGCTGTAATTCAAAGCTCCCTCCATGAGGAGGTCGTATGCCGCAGGATGCCTGTTCACTACATGGTGCATAGGTCACAACTTAGACCTAGTTAGTGCTGAAATTTCTTCAAAAACAGGAGACAACAGTTCAGATTGTCTCCTTCCACCACAAAGGTTTACATGTCCACTATTGCGGCTTATTAAGTGCCCTTGCTGAGCAGTTGCTAGGGAAAAACCTGTTAGTGACATGTATTCTCCACAGTACCCTGAGGCTTTTTGACAGTCAAGACTGTTTTTCTACTTGCCCCCTATATGTCATCAAGTTGTCCTCGGCTGTTCCATGACCGGTTGTGCTCCAGGCATTCTATCCTCCTCCTTTTTAGACCCCAGACTGCTATTGTCTATATAAAAAGGGGTTTCCTGCCAAGAAGCAGACTCTAAGTAGGTGGATTGTCGATTCTATCCACTCCTTTTATGATTCCACTGGTCTCCCCGATACTTTCGTGATCAGAGCTCACTCAACCCATCGTGTGGTGGCCTCTAAGGCCTTGGGCCTAGGGTATCTACCCAAGACATTTGCAATGCTGCAGGCTGATTCACCCCTCTAACCTGATCAGGTCCTACAGCCTTGACCATAGTGCCACTTCTGGCCTCTCAGGCTTCGACCTAGCTGTGCCTATCCAAACTAGACAGGGATTGGTCAGTCTGGCAGTATTGGACAATTGTTCCCAAAGCATTGTTGACACAGCTCAAGTTCCTAAAAAAGGAACGTCTCCAGGTTATGCATGAAACCCTGGCTCCGTGATGGAGTGTGACGCTATATATCAGACACGTGACATTAAAAAATGTGACCACAATGTATTTTTACAACAAATTCAGTGAGGCAACACTGTGCTTATCTGTCCGGTGCACTGATTTTCAGGTCATAACAGCATTTTTTTCCAAACATTTTAGCAAGAAAATGACAGAAATGTATCTGATTCCTGCTATCCAGCTCTTAGCCAAACAAACCAAATAATATATGGCATACATCCCATATTTTTCAAACACTGACCACGTGCTGCATTAATGACAGCAGCCATCATCCCTCCCATGAGCTCGACCATCATCACTCTCTCTTTCTCTTTATCTTCCCTTCGTGCCATCTGCATTTCATTAGCGGTGACAGCGAGCGAGCCGTTAGGTGTCTGTCCTGTCATAAACTGATGCATTTTCTATGTGAAACACCCAGAAGCCTTCAATTGGATTCTACTGAATGTAATTTATTCGACTGCTTAACCCTGCAGATTGTTAAATAATGGTGACAGAGTCAAAAGCAAACGTGACTATCATGAGCATGTTCATTTACACCATATTCATGACAGGTCAGAGTCAGTGTTATGCCAAGCAGAATGTACACACATTATAATTGTTTATAACAAAGCAATGCCAATGAGCAGAATGGAAGTAAGGAATTATTAGTACTCTAAACATACATGGAATTATATTAAAAACACAAGTATTGTAGTATAAAACATCTTTATCATTCTAAAAGATTACACATTTAGCAGACACCCTTATTCAGTGCCACTTACGTTTATCTAATTTATACAACTAAGCAGCTATGGGATAAGGGCCTTGCTCAGGGGCTCATGAGTGGCAGCTTGGTGTGGCTGGGATTTAAACTTTTAACCTTCAGATCCATAGTCCAATGCCTTAACTATTAATCTACCACATCCCATCAAAGTGCAATCACTTTCAAAAAAGTATTCGTGATACAATTGTTAATATATTAAATACACCTATTCCTGGAAGAACCCAGAGTTTGTTAAAGAACAAAACTAAACGCAGACCAAGGGACAATCAAAATAACTCAATAAATCAAGTCCATATCGGTTAAGGCTTAGACCTCAAAATAATCTTTTGTTGAAAAAAATGGAAAGAATAATAAAAAAAAATAATAAATAAATAAATAATAATAAAAAAAAAACTTGACTTTAGTGTGTAAATTATGCAAAAAAAAATTAAAATGCACTTAAATTGTCGAAGTTGAGATAAAGGAGCTTTAATGATTATACTGCATCACGTTTATTAGTTAAACCTTAGACTAATTTGCACTGCGTATGTGCTGGTTGTAGAGAAAAGGTCATTTGTGAGCTACAGTAGGAATGTCATTTAGAGGTAAAACAGCTGCTTGTAAAACTTCTCCAAGAAGCAATCAGGAAGTGGTTTAGTCTCAGGGTGAGAGGCCATGATGCTCATCTACATAATGGTCTGCTCTGTCAGTCTGCTTCACATCGAGTAAACGTGGCGTTTTCCTGCGAGGTTCACGCTGGATTAGGGCGGAGCGGGACGACTCGGTTCGGCTCATTAGCTCTTTAATGGTGTAGTGAAGGTTGTTTTAGTCCACTGGAGCATCAGCTACCTGTCTCTGCCTGTCTGAGCATTAATAAAATTTGCTGATTGGATGTTCTGACGTTCCCGTTGTGTTCCATTACTTGAGTGCTAATTATTTTTCCCTAAATCATTTTTCAGGTTAAGAGCTTCTGATTTTCCACTGAAGGATGTCTGTTAGATTTTTCACACTTCTCTACCATGTGATTTTTTTTGCTTCCCTTTTTTTACGCAGGGCCAGCCTGACACTGAATTCCGTTTTTAAGTGGAAGAGGCCAATTCACAATTAATGGATTTTCGGCTGTTCCATTTAGCATCAACTGATCCTTTTTGCATGTAATGTATTTTTAATGAACAAATCTTTCATGCTAAATCCAAAGCTAATTTCATATCTTATCAATCTTGACTAGCAGTTTGCCAGTGCGCACACATTGGCGTGATCGCTCCTCACAGATGGTCGTGTTCTGCTGGATGAGCATAGACCGTTTTTTTTCTTCTAAATCTCTGGTCCTGAATTTGAATCAGGCTTCAATTTTCTCTCAATCTTGTACAAACTGTTTTGGATGTACACAGAAACACAGTAACACACTGGCCATTTCTCACAATACAGAGTATCAGTATGTGAACTCTTATTTAAATCAAAATATGTATAAATATATTTCTGAAAGAAATCCCCACCCAAAAAATTTAATTTCTAGTTCACAAGCTGACCCTGGAGCTGACATTACATTGAACTGTAACAATATAATATGAATAAAATTACAGAAAACCAAGTGATCAATTCCTTCGAAGCTATAGCTATTTACAGAGAGTAATGTATTCATAAAAAATATATAATTTTTATCCATTTATAGATACAGTTGAGGTTGTAGAATATCTTCAAGTTTCAGTTTTTAATTTCTCCTGAAGATTTTAAAGCTTTACCTAAGATCATTACCATGCAATGACACTGCAGACTTTTCCCAGAATAGTATATATAAAAAAAATACTCTGAGTTTAAAAATTTCACTATATCAATGATCAGCTGTTCGCTGTACACTTCCCTATGATTTACTAGTTTTTTTTAATAGAACAAGCACATTAGTCTTAATCTGTGATGTGCAGGTGTTACAGTAGGAGCTGCTGCTGTAGAAACTTAAACACCTTCTTTCCAATTACAATGCAAAATTAACAGATATCTGCTTACTGAGTTTCATGAAGATGCAGCTGATTTTGAAAAAAAAAAATACAAACACTTCCTGCTTATTAGTTTAACTGTAGGAAGTAGCGTGCAGCAGTCGGACGCTGCTATCGAGCATTAAATTTGACTTTGCATGTCTCCTGAGGCACATTTTTTGTGATGGCTTTGTAATTGGTTTATAGGATTAAAATAAGCACGGCTCAAGGCTATTTGAGTTTCAGCTTCTTTATTATTTTACTCAAACTGTGACAAATAAACCACACACAGAGTCACAGCGTAATGTTCCTAAGTTATGGAAATGACTTCACATCTGCTCTATATGTGTGTGTGTGTGTGTGTGTGTGTGTGTGTGTGTGTGTGTGTGTGTGTGTGTGTGTGTGTTTAATTGTTTAGTTCGAAGGGTAAGTCAATTAGTATAGATTGCAGACACAGACATTATATATATATATATATATATATATATATATATATATATATATATATATATATATATATATATATATATATATATATATATATACAGTGAGGAAAATAAGTATTTGAACACCCTGCTATTTTGCAAGTTCTCCCACTTAGAAATCATGGAGGGGTCTGAAATTGTCATCGTAGGTGCATGTCCTCTGTGAGAGACATAATCTAAAAAAAAAAAATCCAGAAATCACAATGTATGATTTTTAAACTATTTATTTGTATGATACAGCTGCAAATAAGTATTTGAACACCTGAGAAAGTCAATGTTAATATTTGGTACAGTAGCATTTGTTTGACGTCAAACGTTTCCTGTAGGTTTTCCCCAGGTTTGCACACATTGCAGGAGGGATTTTGGCCCACTCCTCCACACAGATCTTCTCTAGATCAGTCAGGTTTCTGGCCTGTCGCTGAGAAACACAGAGTTTGAGCTCCCTCCAAAGATTCTCTATTGGGTTTAGGTCTGGAGACTGGCTAGGCCACACCAGAACCTTGATATGCTTCTTACAGAGCCACTCCTTGGTTATCCTGGCTGTGTGCTTCAGGTCATTGTCATGTTGGAAGACTCAGCCTCGACCCATCTTCAATGCTCTAACTGAGGGAAGGAGGTTGTTCCCCAAAATCTCGCAATACATGGCCCCGGTCATCCTCTCCTTAATACAGTGCAGTCGCCCTGTCCCATGTGCAGAAAAACACCCCCAAAGCATGATACTACCACCCCCATGCTTCACAGTAGGGATGGTGTTCTTGGGATGGTACTAATCATTCTTCTTCCTCCAAACACGTTTAGTGGAATTATGACCCAAAAGTTCTATTTTGGTCGCATCTGACCACATGACTTTCTCACATGACTCCTCTGGATCATCCAAATGGTCATTGGCAAACTTAAGACGTGCCTGGACATATGCTGGTTTAAGCAGGGGAACCTTCCGTGCCATGCATGATTTCAAACCATGACGTCTTAGTGTATTACCAACAGTAACCTTGGAAACGGTGGTCCCAGCTCTTTTCAGGTCATTGACCAGCTCCTCCCATGTAGTTCTGGGCTGATTTCTCACCTTCCTTAGGATCATTGAGACCCCACGAGGTGAGATCTTGCATGGAGCCCCAGTCCGAGGGAGATTGACAGTCATGTTTAGCTTCTTCCATTTTCTAATGATTGCTCCAACAGTGGACCTTTTTTCACCAAGCTGCTTGGCAATTTCCCCGTAGCCCTTTCCAGCCTTGTGGAGGTGTACAATTTTGTCTCTAGTGTCTTTGGACAGCTCTTTGGTCTTGGCCATGTTAGTAGTTTGATTCTTACTGATTGTATGGGGTGGACAGGTGTCTTTATGCAGCAAACGACCTCAAACAGGTGCATCTAATTAAGAATAATAAATGTAGTGGAGGTGGATATTTTAAATGCAGACTAACAGGTCTTTGAGGGTCAGAATTCTAGCTGATAGACAGGTGTTCAAATACTTATTTGCAGCTGTATCATACAAATAAAAAGTATAAAAATCATATATTGTGATTTCTGGATTTTTTTTTTTAGATTATGTCTCTCACAGTGGACATGCACCTACGATGACAATTTCAGACCCCTCCATGATTTCTAAGTGGGAGAACTTGCAAAATAGCAGGTTGTTCAAATACTTATTTTCCTCACTGTATATATATATATATATATATATATATATATATATATATATATATATATATATATATATATATATATATATATATATAATATGTGTCTGTATTTGTCCTATGTGTCCTTATAATTGTAAATGTATCCTTATTTATCCTTAATGAGAGAGCCAGTGAAGACTGTGGCAAGGAAAAACTCCCTGAAATAGCATGAGGAAGAAACCTTGAGAGGAACAAAACTCAAAAGGGAACCCATCCTCATCTGGGTGGCAAAGGATTTTCATTAATTAATTTTCATTAAGTACTGTTGATATTAGTTGCAATCCAAATCTATCCTAAAAGATCTTAAGTTGCTCAGTAACTTGAATCTTTGGGCTGTTGATGTGGAACCATCCTCTTCTACATATACATATATTACATATGTCATATATTATATGATAATGCTACTGTGCCCTAAGCCAACTTTATAAAAATATGGTTTGGAGTTAAAGATAGTATATATCTGAATTGAATATGGTTTATACTGGTTGGAGTGAAAGATCTTGAGTGGCGTTATAGAGCACGGACTGCATTGCTCTGACTTTATTAAACACCTTCGGGATGAATCGGAACACTGAATGAACTCCAGGCCTTCTTGCCCCACAACAGTACCTGACTTTATTAACACCCTTGTGGCTGAATTAACACAAGTCTCAACAGGCAAACTCCAAAATCTAATGAAACATCTTTATATATATATATATATATATATATATATATATATATATATATATATATATATATATATATATATATATATATACTGTATGGGCAAAATACTATATGGATGTAAGTACACAAAAAACCCTAGAATTTAACATGAAAAAAATTAGGATGAGCAAGATTTAAAAATGTTTGTTTAAAATGCCACCAGTACTCTTCTAAAGAAATTAGGGATGTTTGTGAACAATATTATGTTTTCTTACATTATGAAAGCAGTTCTAAGGACACAGAGAGGAGACCATTCATTGAACAAAAAAAAAAACATTAAACGAATAATGAAGAAAAGCATGAGATATACAATATAATAGCATATAATAAACATTCAATTCAATTTAATTCATTTTTACTTGTATAGCGCTTTTAACAATGAACATTGTCTCAAAGTAGCTTTACACAGATAATGTGGTGATTAAAAGTGAATATGTTCTTTATAAGTGTAAGTTTGTACCTGTTAAGTGAGCCGGTGGCAACTGAGGCAAGGAAAAACTCCCCGAGATGGCATAAGAAAGAACCCTTGAGAGGAACCATGCAGACTCAAGAGGGAACACATCCTCATCTGGATCTCTATAAATGTTCATTTATAGCAGATATACGATGTTGCGGGGTACAGTGATGGTGATCAGAAGCGAACTGTAGTCCTCAGTCAATGTAGCAGGCTGTTGACATTAACTACAGTCCAATCCATCCTCAAAGTTCTCGTTCTTACTCCAGGATTTTATGGAACCACCCAAGTGTTGATGAAAAAATGTCCCCAGCTGCACAGAGTGGCCTCCAGTCGAAGAGAACACTATCCAGGGGCAGGCCTGGACAAAGTGGGAAGATCCACGGAGGGAAGAAGGGCAGGAACAGTGGTCACTGGAACCTCAGGAGCATGTTTAACATGACAGAGGGAGAAAGAGGGAGAGAGAGAGAAAAGAGGGTGACAGGAAGAGAAGGATATGGATTGTTATCTGTTTTTATTGTCGTATGAAAGTTAAGGTTACTGTGCAGTTTGGACTCTGGCAAGAATCGCTATGGCAGCATAGCTAAAATGAAGAACCAAGAAAACTGAATAAATATTTATTTGTTTGTTTGTTTATATTTTATGCTGAAGCTGAGCCCCAAACATTAATATTTCCCACATCAAGCTGCCTATTGTTTGGATAGATTTTCCTGCTAAAAGACTTAAAATAAATTCATGTTCAGAAATGTTAGAGTTCCTAGATGGTAGAATATTGTATGACATATACAAGACACAAGATATGATGTGCTAAACCACACCCCTTAGTAAGATTGGGCTTAGCCAATCAGATTCTACTTTAACAGTAAATATATTTATGAAGGGTTGTGTGTGTTTGTGTGTGTGTGTGTGTGTGTGTGTGTGTGTGTGTGTGTGTGTGTGTGTGTGTGTGTGTGTGTGTGTAAATTATTAATAATATTTTACTTCAGATCCTGAAAAAGTCTTTGATCAGGTCAGTTTTTAGCATCTTTGTTTAACAAGGAATAATGCAAGGAAATAAATAAATAATCTCAATGAGCTTTACAGTAGTTATTAATGTATTACTAATGAGGAATGTTTAGAATATATATATATATATATATATATATATATATATATATATATATATATATATATATATATATATATATATATATATATAAATAAAATGCCTATAATCTGGTTATTTACCATTTAAATAGCACTAAATAAGTTTCATTTCAACACATAAGTTTTTGTAAGGCAAACAGATAAAGTGTGAGGACTCGTCCCTCCTGCTGTGTCTCCAGTTATTTCCCCTATGACTGTCAGATCATTATTACATGTTGTAGAGACATACAGGAGCCATGAATACCAATTAGCACAATCACAGGTTTAAATCAGATGGCCAGGCTCGAGCACTAAAATAAGTCTCGTCAAATCGCTCATGGTGTCACGACCCAATTGCAGGTTAGATTTATCATTTTCCCCTGCGTTCCTCTTGGCCTGCCCTCAAATTTAATCAGCGCGCCAATCACACCTTAATCAGACAAATGACCCCTAATCAAAGGTAAAGGGATTCATTAAGGCGCTTTCCATGAAATATGGCGATCGGAATCAGGTGCTAAACGACACCAGCCACATTATGACAATCGCCGTCTCACCCACAATTTTCTCGGTGACTTCATTCAAAGTCATCAGAAAAGTTTTTCTAAGTTCATATTATTTATTTTACATATTTTTCCCCATGATTGTGGCCTGAAAACATAAGAGTTTGTAGTTCTGCAACTAGCCTTGAACCCAGAACTGGAAATATACACAAAATGCACAAATGACTGCTAATTAGATTCTGAACAGGCAACCACTAAATCCCCCCCCCCAAAAAAAAATTAATAAATAAATAAATAAATAAAAATAAATCAGTTATAGCTTCTACTTTCCTTCCTTTACCTATTGTACACAAACCTTTTCCTCAGCATTGACATTTTCCAATTAGGCTCTAACCTGCCTGGGTGTTAAAAGCTTGGCACGCATTAAGTAAACTCATCAGCGAGCCTCGTCACTGCTGTCCCTCCTTTTGATGGCGAACGCTCTTAATTTGAATTGACACATTTAATTTTGCTCCGCAGTAGACTTCATTTTGATGATGGATTGCTTTGTGGAGCCATAATTGGACTTTTGAAAAGGGATAAAAAAGGAATGCCCGAAAAAAGCTATCAGTTTAGAAAATAAATGAGTACATAAATAAATCAAGTCAAGCAGCAGCGTTAATCCCAGCACTAAATGAGAGTTGGTGTGAGAACACAATCAGACAGACTGAGATCAAACCTGCAGACCAATCAACATTGAACTCTAATTCCAACTGAACTTGACACATATTGTGTATTTTGTGTTCTTCAATAGAATTAAAAAGTTTTTGCTTGACAAAATGCACAAGCATGAATAATAATAATAATAATAATAATAATAATAATAATAATAATAATAATAATAATAATAATAATAATAATAATAATAACAAATCCTCCGCATCAGCAGGAGGCAGAATCCTAAATTCTTCAAGAAAAAATCAAAAAACAAACAAAACAAAACAAAACACAGTGCACTCATGTATTTCAAGCACCAAAAAGTGTCAATGCAAGTGTAAAAACATTTTTTACCCTGGCTGTATATAGCAAAAGGGGCAGAGCCATTATTTTTATTATCATTACTATAGTAACAGCTCATGCACAGAGTCGTTTCTTTTTAGTGTGCATTCAATATAATATACAGAGGACAAAATAATTATTGATTATAACATATTTCTATTTGGCATGAAATATAAGAAATGTGTTGATGGTACATTTTATGGAAAGAGTGGCCACTTATGCTTTGTAACAGTCTGAGGTAAAGCTGTAAATTCCCTTTCACCTAATCAACTTAAAGAAAATGTGAGCGAGTCATTTGTGATGATCATAATATTAAATGTATCTATAAATGAATACATTTTGTGACATGTCATTTTGTAATTGTAATGAGTGGCAGATCGCTGTCATATATCAAATAATAAAAGAAATAACTTATAGAAATGTTTCTGTAAAAAAAGAATCTACTGGGTAATGATCAGTTTGATTAAGGGGTGGAGCCACACTGAAGGGCCAATTTGCATAATGTGACAGTATTTGTGTCCTGAGCCGTGTTATGCAGAAGCGAGTGCTATAATCTTGACATTTTGGAGAGAAAATTATTCAAGAAAAATAGATATAAATTAGCATTTAAATTGAAAAAAAATAGATCGAAATTAGCAGCTTTACAAAAAAAGGTTTAAAAATTGTATTCCTCTTTATTTTAGATTAAGCATTAAACAGACAGAAAAATGATATTTATAGTTTTCTGGTCAACCTTTAATCTTGTACACTTTGGCTTTAGAAACAACACTGAGGTAAAAGAAAAAAAAAAAAAAGAATCTGCAACAACTAGGCAACACAAGGCGAGTTAACCAAGCAGATCAAATGAATATTCTGGAGCATTTACATTTTCAATTATCCCAGCGTCTGTCTTCTACCCAGAGGAAAAGGTCAACACTTTGTGAAATGCTAATTGCTCATTTGAAGTTAAATCCAAATAATATTCTAATGATCAGAAGCTATAAAGTCTCTAAACATGGAAATGATTTTATACACAGAGGAAGCATTTCCTAGACACATGCAGTGAGGCTACGTTATATATGATATGGTCAAAAGTTTGAGTGATGTAGTAGCATAACGTTTTCCCTTTAGTTGAACTAGGATTCTCTGAATCTTTGAATGATATTATGCACTGTAGATGATGATAACTTGATAACAATAACAATTGATGATAACAATTTTTCTCTGAGAAACTCCTTTCTGATATTGCTCCACTATTTTTTGCCGCAGCATTGGGGGAATTGGTGATCCTCTGCCTATCTTGACTTCTGAGAGACACTGCCACACTCTGAAAGGCTCTTTTTATACCCAATCATGTTGCCAATTGAACTAATAAGTTGCAAATTGTTCCTCCAGCTGTTACTTATATGTACATTTAACTTTTCCAGCCTCTTATTGCTACCTGTCCCAACTTCTTTGGAATGTGTAGCTCTCATAAAATCCAAAATGAGCCAATATTTGGCAAGGCATTTCAAAATGTCTCACTTTCAACATTTGATATTTTATCTATATTCTATTGTGAATAAAATATAAGTTAATGAGATTTGTAAATTATTGCATTCCTTTTTTATTCACAATCTGTACAGTGTCCCAACTTTTGTGGGATCGGATTTGTACATTAATGGACTGTAAATAGTTCTGTTTTGCTAAATTATGTATAGATACACCAAATAACCTTTAGTAGCAAGTTAGTAGCAAGTAATGTTGCTACTAATGCCTAGTGTGGGATATTGGACACATCTTTATTTAATTTCATTAAATAAATGCTGGAAGCTGAAGATCAAATCCTCAGTGAGACTCATCAGAAAATGATGTCTTTAATCGTATATTCACTCTGTGTATCTCTCCACAATGCTTTATTTCTGTCACACTGTGATTATCAGTAATCAACGCTTCAGTATTTCAGAGATCACACTGACGTGATTTTGTGCAGCTGGAAATAGACGTTAATTAAACACACTGCTATTAAAACCATTACGAGTCCTAATTCATGAAAATAAGTGCTACTCATTTGACTGAAACCTGAGCTTTTCTGTCATCTTGTTGGATATTGACTTGTTTTTTTATTACATTGGATTAAAATGTCTCAGAATTTTCTTTTGCTTTTAAAAAAAAATACCCCCCATTTTATTTTAGAACAAAAGCCAGAGGTTTTGGCTTAAGGGAACAGTGATAGAGATGGAAGAGTGAGAAGATTTTTCCCTTTGGGAATGTTGCAATACTTCACTTTAAATCCTTAATAAAAGGTAAAAACAATGTCAACCTTCACATGAGCAAAAAGCAACACGTCTGAGTGAATTTACATTCAGACAACTCTTTGGGTCTTTATTAAATCTTTTGAAGAAACGTGGCGTAAAGTGTGTGGCATGATCAAAGCTGTTGTCGTTTCAGGGTCTTTTCACAATAAATGTTTGTTTGGGTTTGGGAAAATGTTTCAGTGGTGCCTTGGATCAAAAGTTTAAAGAGTTTCGAATTTTTAAATGAAATGCTGCCAAGGACTTCTGAAAGGAAATTATTTTGTCTATTGATTCAATGAATAAAGGAATAAAACACTTAATTTAGAAATGCAGTTCAATGTATAGGTAAGTATTTCTGAGTAAAGTTTCTGGTATTCATAATCAAGTTATGCAGCTGCTTAAGTACATTTTCTGAGGTCAACATTCTAAAAAAAATCTAATGCATTTTTATTTACACCACTTAAATCAGGATTTAAAATTCTTAGTTATAAATAGTTATTTTTACTTTGCTATTATAGTTTATAAGTAGTAAAAATAAACGAAGGATAATATTATAGCATCCAAATGAGAAAGTGTGGGAATTGTATATCCTTATATTTCCTAATATCCTTAAACATTAGTTAGACATTAATCACGAGAATAATACTTGTGTGACCTAGAACATTTCTACACCTTTCTATAGTTGTTTTTTTCTGTCTCACTTTCTGGCTTCTTCTTCTTATCATGTATAATATGATCATATATGGAGTTGTCATGTTCAACCGTCTCTTCTGTTCCGCACATACATCTGTCAGCCCTTCCCCTCTTATCATATAGTATATATTCATGTATGACACAATAAAGCTTTGGAACTTCTCTCTGAAAGCTGACTTGTGTGTTTCATTGAGACTTCCCCAAGTACTTGCAGGAGAGCAAAGATCGAGAGGAAAGGCAAGTAAATCCTGTCTAGACGACAGAAGTGAATCCTGTACAGGCGGCAGAGGATAAATCAATTCCTAACAGAAAGACATTTAATAGAAGTTTAAATATATTGATCATTCATTAATTGAATGATGTGTTTAATGTTGACCTTTCATTTATTTATTTTTTTATACAAAAACATTTGAAATATTGAAATATTCTAGTTTGCATAACTTCTGAATAGTGCAGAGTTATGTCTAACATTTTATATATAACATTGGGAAAAATTGTGTAATAATAATAATAATAATAATAATAATAATAATAATAATAATAATAATAATAGTCAGATGGCTACTGTTTCTCCTGTTATCAGTTCTCATAAAATTACCAAGAAATTTGTTGAAACTTTCCTGATTCTACAATTGCAGATTATCATCCACATTATATTTGCATCATTTATCCGAGTCAGTTCACCTCCTGAATAGAAAAAATATAATGCATGGTTTGAAGAAGAAAAAGAGAAAGATCTTCTAGAGAGATTGAGATCTAAAAACCCCTGTCGTTTAAGGAGTTATTATGGTGAAGTGAGCAGGCTGTAATGATGCTATCACGGCATGAATACTGAGAGCGACTAATGTGGGGACTCTGAAAAAAGATCTCTTACTGCCTCCGGATGAAGGACAAAGAGAAGCTCTGGGAGAAGGTCAGATGTGGTATTTGGAAATTAATTTGGGTGTAGTTATTTGCGTTGGTAAGAAAATGCATTTTGTTTATGGCTTATTATCATCAGCGGCAGCCGAATAGTTGCTCATGCATATTTATGGCTCTTGACGCAGAGACGCCCCTCAATCCCTCTTGAATACTGAACAGCGGCCAACAGCTGTGAATGAAGAAAAGGGTAAAAAAAAACCTTAGTTTTTCATGCTCTTTTGCTCATGAAACTATAGACTTGTGTCCTACTTATAGGAATAATTCTGCGATTGAAACACTCAACCTTGGTAGTATAGAGTGTCAAGGGCCAATATTCCTGCAAACATCGATCTCCCACTGGTGTTCACACTTGACACAACTTTACACCCCAAAAATTATACTGTTTCTGCAAGTGGTGAAGGAAATGACAACTAAACAAGTACTAAAAGTAACTCAGGAGGAGTTCTATAGTCCACTTTAATCCAAACATTTCTATAGCAAACACCTCACTGTCAATCTTGCAATCAAACAAAGCTTCCTTGAGATGTCCCTGTGCTTCTCCAAATCCCGTCTCTGTGATTATTCCTTTATTTCCGATTCTGCTGTGTGTTCAGGCGAGCTGTCAATCAGGATGCAGTGCGGCGGCTCAATCCGGCAGTGTCCTCTTTTGGCTGTGTAGGGTAATTTCCCTTCTGAAATTGCTGTCATCACAAGCTGTTTCTCCACATACATCAGGATGTAAATAGATTTTTGGTGACAGTGTGTCTCGTGTGCTTGCTAAGAGGCCATAAATAATAGACGAGGTGTGCTCGTTCTCACAGGAGGGAGGACATCCAACACTGATTTATAGAGGTGAATATAGTGGAGCTTCGATCTGCACCCAGAATTCTTCAATACCTCAATAAAGTCCATGATGCTTCTGTAAAACCTCCTCTATCTCCTTCTAATTGTCTTTCACTGTCCATTACCCTCTCCATCTCGGCTTCACATTTGTCTCATGCTTTGTTGACTCTATCTATCTATCTATCTATCTATCTATCTATCTATCTATCTATCTATCTATCTATCTATCTATCTATCTATCTATCTATCTATCTATCCATCCATCCATCCATCCATCCATCCATCCATCCATCCATCCATCCATCCATCTATCCATCCATCATTTTTGAGACTGAGATGGAAGAATGAGTAGACATGGATATAACTGCTAGGAGGCAGTAAGCAGTGTATGACTCGATAAATATTTTGACAGCCGATCTGTAAAGTGCAAAACACTCATCAAACCATTAGCAGTCGCTTTATTAATTAAGTTGCACACTAAATATTTATCATTTATGCTAACAGTTATTAGTAGCAGAGGATCATAAACACAAATGTCAAAACACCCCAGGGGTGGAGTTATCAAAGAGCATAAAAGCTCAGAGTCAGACTAGCAAACATGTTAAGCAGAACAGGGCTGAATTTATTAGTATCACTAAGAAGATGATCAGTGGTACAAATGTCAGGTTTATAAAGTTATACCTTTTAATCATATTAACCAATATAATGTGAGATGGTCAGAAAATTAAGCAAATACATTTTTGACTAACAGTATGATTTCCAACCACTGTGCAGCATTGTACATCTTAAACCACATCATCAAGTTTACCGATGACACAACCGTGGTGGGTCACATTAGCAGGAATAATGATGCAACATACAGAGAGAAAGTGCAGAACTGGTATACAGCCAACAACCTGTCTCCCAATGTAGACAGGACAAAAGATATGGTTGTTGTCTTCTGGATGACATGGAAAAAAAACACCTTGCTGACTCCTTCATGGAGATTGATGTTCACTTGGCCAAAAAAGCCCATCAGTCTCTTTACTTTACAAAAAAAAAAAAGGCTGAGAAAATCTCCCACCACCTATTCTTAAAATACATGAAGCACTTTGGGTTCATCCGAGTCAGAAAAAACCCTGGGCAAACTGCGCAGATATTTTATATTGTTCTTCCCTTTGAAATTTAGAGATTTAGCTTTTAAATGTAAATTAAATGTATAATGCGTAAAGGAACAAATGACTGGGTGATACCACTATCGAGCTGGAGGTCAGCAGGTGGTAATCACCGATATTTACACCTTGGTTGGTGCCCACCCCCCAGCGGGTCGGGTTAGGGTATTGTTTAAATGATAATCGTGGTCTCGAGACCTTGTTTAGAGATGGTCCTTAATGGCTTGCTGCCTCTGCCAGACTGATTAAATTAAGACTATGATTAAGATTAATAAACTGAAA
Source organism: Silurus aristotelis (assembly GCF_946808225.1). Classification (NCBI taxonomy): domain Eukaryota; kingdom Metazoa; phylum Chordata; class Actinopteri; order Siluriformes; family Siluridae; genus Silurus; species Silurus aristotelis. The sequence continues at coordinate 13,457,540 of NC_139582.1, forward strand.
TTCTACATCAATCTACATAACTACTTTTGTGAAATTTAAGACGTTTTGCAAATTAGCTTAATTTGATATAGCATGGGGTAGAATCTGGGTTGAGGCAGACTGTAAATTCTTACACCATGTTATACAGAGGGTCTACAGAGCATCCTAAGCTGCTGCATCACTACCTGGTTTTAAAATTGCACCATGTAAGATCGCAGGACTCTGTTTTATGTTCAAGTTGAAGTTTATTTCTATACCACTTTCCACAGCCTTACAGAACCTTTTAGAACTTCAGAATTAAGAATAACTGATAGGGACTTACTTCTAAATAAAATAAAAGTATATTTGTAACCTATAAATTCCTGTTTAAAAGGTGCTTTGGGATGATGTATATGGTTAAAAATACAACAGAAATAAAATGTAATTGATTTGAATATAAAATTTATTAAAAAAAATATAAGCTATAGATGAAGATGATGTCAGAGGTTTATGTAACATTTACAAATATATAGTTTAGATTTGCAGGTATAGAGTGATGCAGATATAAATGTGTACATTTATTGTACAGATACAGCAGTATTGATTTACATATTCACAGTTCAATTTAACTACAGATTTCCACAATGATTGTTGATATGTTAATAAATGTGTAGATTTGTTCTGTGATACAATTTTACAGATTTTTTTTTTTTGTACAATTTTGCTGATAAAAGTTATACAGTATGAATAAACAGCTTTAGTATGGATTTTAACAGATTTAAATTACAGAATCTATCGTGTTTGAGTTGATGAATTAATGATATTTAGTTTCATGATTTAGAGGGCACATCTATTGATTACATAACAGGTTTACAGTGCATATTTGTGACAAATAATATTAACAAATGCATACATTTGTAGTACAGCTTCACAGTAAAACTATTAGAATTTACAGTACAATTTACCAAATAACCCAGCCATTATGTTGCTTTAGAAAGGGCATCCAGCATAAAAGGTGCCAAATCAAATATGCAGATCACAAATCAGAAATTTATACCGGATCAGTCGAGGCCTGGGTTACCAACGACCGCCACAGGTATTGTTAGCCAACCGGGTACCGGTGGAGATTGGGCTACTGTTGGCCGATGGAGAAGAAGGAGAGGAGAAAGTCCACTACAGAGACAACAGGAACAGGAGAAGTGTAGGAGAATTGGTACTTTAAATGTTGGTACCATGACTGGTAAAGGGATAGAGGCAGCTGATATGATGGAGAGGAAAAAGGAAGATATGTTGTGTGTTTAGGAGACCAAGTGAAAAGGGACTAAGGTCAGGAACATTGGAGGAGGGTTTAAACTATTTTATCATTGTGCAGATGGAAAAATAAATAGTGTAGGGGTGATTCTGAAGGAAGAGTTTAGTGTAGTGGAGGTGAAGAGAGTTTCTGATAGGGTGATGAACATGAAGCTGGAAGCTGGAATGTCATTAGTGCCTATGCTACACAAGTGGGTTGTGAGATGGAGGAGAAGAAAAAATACTGGAGTGAGTTAGATGAAGTGGTAGATGGTGTACCTAGGAATGAACGATTAGTGTTTGGGGCAGAATTTAATGGGCATGTAGGTAAAGGGAACAGAGTGATGATAAGGTAATGGGTAGGTATGGCCTTAAGAAGAGGAATGCGGAAGGGCAGATGGTGGTAGAATTTGCTAAAAGGATGGAAATGGCAGTGGTGAATACGTATTTTAAGAAGAAGTAAGATCAAAGGGTGAAGTATAAGAGTGGAGGAAGGTGCCCACAGGTGGACTATGATCTATGTATGATTCGACCTAAAGGAGTTTGGAGACTGAAAGGTGTTGGCAGGGGACAGTGTAGCTTTACAGCACCAGATGGTGGTCTGTAGGATGTTTGGTAGGTAAAGAAGGAGAGTAGGAGAATGAGGACAGAAAGAAGAATAAGATGGTGGAAACTGAGGGAGGAAGACTGTAGTGTGAGGTTTAGTGAAGAGGGGCTCAGACAGGGGCTCGGTGGTAATAAAGAGGTGCAGGATGATTGGGCAACTACTGCAGAAGTGATAAGGGAGAAGGCTAGAAAGGTACTTGGCAACTACTGCAGAAGTGATAAGGGAGAAGGCTAGAAAGGTACTTGGTGTGACATCTGGAAATAGAAAGGAGGACAAAAATATGTGGTGGTGCAGTGAGGAAGTGCAGGAGGGACCAAGCTGGGAAGAATGTGCTACAAGTTAGAGCAGTTGACTGTTGAGTAGTGAGTGTTTTGAGAAGGTGGAGGGAGTATTTTAAGCATCTGATGAACAAGGAAAATGAGAGAGTGAGAAGGTTGGATGGTGTGGAGATGGTGAAGCAGGAAGTGGATAGGATTAGTAAGGCGGAAGTGAGAGCAGCGATTAAGGGGAAGAAGAGTGGAAAGTTGGTTAGATCAGATGACATACCAGTAGAAGCTTAGAGATGTTTAGGAGAGATGGAAGTGGAGTTTTTTTACAGATTTTGGAAGGCGAGAGGATGCCTGAGGTCTGTAGAAGGAGTGTGCTGGTACCGATCTTTAAGAATAAGAGTGAGAATAAGAAATTTGCAGACCTTCAGTAACTACAGGGTAATGAAATTGATCAGTCACACCATGAAGTTATGGGAAAGAGTAGTGAAAGCCAGGCTGAGAGAAGAGGTGACCATCTGTGAGCAACAGTATGGTTTCATGCCGAGGAAGAGCACCACAAACGCATTATTTGCTTTGAGAATGTTGATGGAGAAGTATAGAGAAGGTCAGAAATAGTTGCATTGTCTGTTTGTGGATTTAGAGAAGGCGTACCACAGGGTGCCGAGAGAGGAGTTGTGGTATTGAATTAGGAAGTCAGGTGTGTCCGAGAAGTATGTGAGGGTGGTAAAGGAGATGTATAAGTGTGCAGTAGGAACGACAGACTGGTTCAAGTTGGAGGTAGGACTGCATCAAGGATCGGCTCTGAGCCCTTTCCTGTTCGCAGTCGTGATGGACATTTTGACGGATAAGGTCAGACAGGAGTCTCTGTGGACTATGATGTTTGCAGATGATATTGTGATTTGTAGCAAGAGTTGGGAGCAGGTTGAGTAGAACCTGGAGAGCTGTAGGTACGAGCTGGAGAAAAGAGGAATCAAAGTCAGTAGGAGTAAGACAGAGTACATGTGTGTGAATGAGAGGGAAGGCAGTGCAGTGGTGCGGTTGCAGGGAGAGGAGGTGGTGAAGGTCGAGGAGTTTAGGTACCCGGGGTAAACAGTGCAAATTAATGAAGACTGTGTTAGAGAAGTGAAGAAAATAGTGGAGGTTGGGTGGGGTAGATGGAGAAGAATGGCAGGAGTGATTTGTGATAGGCAAAGTTTATAGACCTGCTAGACACAGTGGCGTTGACTAAAAGATGGGAGGTGGATCTGGAGGTAGCAGAGCTGAAGGGAGTGACAAAAATGGACATGATTATAAACAAATTTATTAAAAGGACAGCGCATGTATGTCGTTTTGGGGACAAGGTAAGGGAGGCGTAATTGAGTTGGTTTGTACATGTGCAGAGGAGGGACATCGGGTACATCCACCAATGGAGTGGGTATTGAGGGAGAAAAGGAGGGGACCAAGTACAGAGCCTTGTGGGACACCAGTGGTGACTAATGTAAAAGCTTAAATATGTAGATTCATACTGCAGATTTGTTTGTTACTATAATAATAATAATAATAATAATAATAATAATATTAATAATAATAATAATAATAATAATAATAATAATAATAATAATAATAATAATAATAATATTAATAATTTGGTTTACTGATTAAGAAGACAAATCCACAGGTTTACTAGAGTTTTCCTAAATGCATCCTTTATATAAACATTCTATATGTCACTTAGGCTCATTCTTATCTTCTTATTAAACTTAAACAAACATGCATAGTGTAGGTTGCATATTTCTATATGTCTGGATCATTCTGTAGATAACTCTCTCCATCCCACTCAAAAATAAACCAATCTGATTTTATAGGACATGGTGGAGTCAAAGTCGTGACTCTAAAGCACATTACAACGCTTGTTTCTGTGTGTGTGTGTGTGTGTGTGTGTGTGTGTGTGTGTGTGTGTGTGGTCCAGAAGTTAATTGGATTGTATGTAGCAAGTGTGTATAGATGTGCTTTGGAGGGATCAGAATGTGCAGGATGGTAAATGGGTGTAGGTTGAGGTGGAGAAATGAAAAGACGAGGATGTGACTGATGAGAGTCAGTAAGCAGTGTCTAAATAAAAATGTAGACTCCATAAAAATTTCCACAGCAGAATGAAAGCATGCAAAATGACTCAATCACTCTCTCTAGCACTCTTTTCATACTTTTACTCTCTCTATCTTTCTTGTCTCTTCTTTAACTTACTTGTCACTATTTCTGATGTCTCTATTATTTTCTCTCTGTTCATATCACACTTCTTTATTCTCTCTCTCTCTCTCTCTCTCTCTCTCTCTCTCTCTCTCTCTCTCTCTCTCTCTCTCTCTACTCATTTAATCTTCCTTCTCCTTTTTCACACACTTTCTGTTTATTTCCCCTTCAAGTTATCTGTCTCCCTTTGACCTTGTCATTTTTTTTTTAAATCTTTTCAATTTCAGTCTCCCTCTCTCTCTCTCTCTCTCTCTCTCTCTCTCTCTCTCTCTCTCTCTCTCTCTCTCTCTCTCTCTCTCTCTATTAGTTTCATTCTTGCTCATCACATCTTTGTCTCTATCAATATATCTAACTGCTCAACCTCTCTTTTAGCATGTTACCATCTCTCCTGTTATCTTTATATTTTCTCTGCCCTCATCATCACCCTTTGTTGTCTGTGTTCTCTTCTATGTTACTGATCATTCCTTTATTCTTTCTTTTTCTATTATTCATTCTCTCTGTCTGTCTCTCTCTCTCTCTCTTTTTCTATCCCTCATTTGTTTTCTCTCTCTCTAGCACTCATTCATTCTCATCTCACCTTTTCCCTTACTATCTGTACCTCTTTTCATTCCTCTGTCTCTCCTCATTTTTCTTTCTCCATCCTTAACACTCTCCTACTCTTCTCTTCACCTGCTTTCCATCCCTCAATCTTCATCTTTTCTCTACCTCACTCTTTGCCTTGAATGCTAATTAGAACACCTAAATGGAACATAAATGATTGAAACCTTATTATCTGAGGCAATTATTAATAGACACCTGAGGGAAGAGACTCCTGACACGACGTGCTTCATATCCGTCGCTCGTCTCTTTCCTCCTGCTCGCTGCTTTTCAAAATGTTTGCCTTTCTTCACGTTTGATGTCTGATCTTTTCAAAATAACTGACATTAAAGCCGCTGTGCTGAGTGGCGTGGATGTTTACTGCGTGCAAACAGAAACCCAGGAGGTTATTTATTGTGAAACAAAAAATGTAGACATAATATACAGGTATATTTGTGTTAACTTTAGGTAATGAGCTAGGATTCTAAAGCCTGTATTAAATATCGGTGTCATGCTAATTTGGCCTTTTAACTAATAGTTAGCAACTTGGTTTATTAGATTTATGTTTTTTTTATTTTTTTTTTATGGAAAAGCTATTGGGTGAAATAAACATGGTTGGCCATGCTAATGAAGCATTAGCAAAAATGAAAGTTTGCATGTGAACTCTTTAAAAGGAAAAATCTAGCTTTTCACTAATGAGATTCCAAGTTGAAATCCTTCATTTTCTACAGGAATAAAAGAGAAACCCAAAAACAAACGGTACCACAATGTTACAACACAAAGATGCTACACACATTAAACAATGAAAGATTGCCTTAAGTGTGCATTTTGAATGCAGAAGATGCCATAAAGAGAAGGCTTATCTATCCATCCTGATTTCAGGTGGTGTTTTTCCTCTTCGGTGGAGACAGATGGACTGATACTCTCTTCATCCCTTTAGCAATAAGGTTTCTGCCCGTGGGTCCAGAACAGGCCAATCACATCGTCTACATTTAATTACCAATGACAGAAGAATCTGTGGCCAAGGCAGAGTGGCGCTGCACACCTCCCCTGTGAACACCACCTCTGAACCTAAGACCTTCATGCCAGCCAGGGCATGGTGTTACGGCATGAGCGTGGACTCCAATCACACACACCAACACATAACCTTGTCCCAGGAGAACTGGATCTAAGAGGGGAACAGGTTTTCGATCCAGATGCCTTTGTGACCTTTCACCTTATTCTGGTGTTATTTTTGGTTTAATACAGGATTATGCTTTTCTTGGGTTCAGTACAGGATTATTAGGCTTTGAGTTGTAGAAAAGCTGCTTCATAGATTTTGGGTTCTGATTGGTCACTAGGTGTTGATTGTATTTGTATTTTTAATTTATTTAAATGAATTAACATGTTCTTATATGTTTCCATTTCTATGGAAACAGCATATTTACAAATTCACAGAAATAAATTACAATTGTGCGTGGTTTTTGTACAAGATGTTTATGTTAAATCTATGGAAGGAGTCTCCGGTTTCAGTGTATTTGTATTAATTTTTGATGACTACAAAATTGAGAACAGAAGAGAGAAGAGAGTCTTTTGAGAAAATGACTTTTTATAACTCTAAATAGATAACAAATATATAGTTGTTTTATTAAGTAAAAATAAATAATATAAGAAATCCAATAAACACATGTGGTATTGTCCCCAGTCCAACAGAGGGCCCTGCCTGTTTTACAGTAGGGTGCTGAACTCGAATGTAATCGTTCACGTCCACACCTGATTTACAAAGATTATTTAAAGACTTGTGTGTTTGCTTACACATTTTATTTTATCTTGCTGGATTTGTTCTGTGCAAGTATGAGAAGTGTTTGATTGCTGTTTTCTTTCCTTTGTTTACTTTTGTTCTTTGGATACTCCCTTTCTTCCTGTTTGCTGTGCTGTCAATGATTATTGACCTCAGCCTGTATAACACCCTTGACATTTGTGTTGCGATGTAGGTTTGATGGCTCACTTTGTAAATAAACAGCAATATGTGGCTTCATGACACCATCCCAGTGTGGAAAAAAAAAATTGTTTAGGGTGTACTATCTGGAAAAACCTAGAATTCCTATAACTCTGAATGTTACATTTATTACATTAAATTATTAGGTAGTATAGGTGGGTTATAAAACACTTTGTTTTGCTGTTAAAGTAAAGAGAGAAACCAATTGTGTGATGATACTGTTGAGTTACTGTTTACATATATACAGTATGTAGAGAGGTGTTCACTATATGGACAAAGGTATTGGGGCATCTGACTTTTTCAGCTATATGTGGTTCTTCCCTAACCAATCTCGAGGCAAGCAATTGTATTGGTTGTCTTTGAATGTTGTAACATTATTTTTTTTTTTCTCACTTAAAATAGGAGATGCAAATCGGTTCCAGTCTGACAATGCCCCTGTGCACAAAGCCAGCTCCATAAAAATATGGTTTACATGGGTTGTAGTGAAATTTCTCAGTGGCTTGCTATTAAGCTCTGACCTCAACCCTACTAAACAGGATGAATTAGAACTCTAACTGTACACTAGGCCTCCTCACCCTACATCGGTACCTGACTTTACTGTGTCTGAATGAGCACAAATCTCCACAAGCACACTTCAAAATCTAGTGAAACATCTTCCTGAACAAGTGGAGGTTATTATAAAAAGAATCAGTAGCAGCAGAAATGGGGGCCATGAATGGGGGGGGGGGAACCAGAAATTAGATAATATGAGATGAAATTGTATTAAGGTTTCTTATTACAAACCTAACACCAGAACATATGAAAAAGTTCTTAAAGGATAAAAAGATTTTTTAAACCTGATAATAAAATAACATCCACATTGTGTATGCTAAATGTCAATACAAACTTCAAATATGTCAGAAACAAATTCCAAAGAGAGGCAGCCTACATATACATCCACACAGAGTGCAGTAAACACATTGCAGCTGTAGAAAATATAATCCAGTGAGTCACAATGCAAATCCGTGGATTTGTTGGACATTAAATCCTTTACATGTCTCATTTTCACACTGCCGTCGACCTCACAGACAAATTTAGAGCCAAATTGAGCCTGTCTGCTGAGTTCCCGTCACAAACAATGCACTGACATCATGTAACTGCCTGATTTGAGGGGTTGTGCCGAGAATGTTGAGAGATAAAGGCATTCGAGGGACAAGAACAGCTCGTACTAAACGCAGGAATGAAAATGTCAGTGGCGCTTGCCAAACTGCTCGAGAGAACTAATCCTCTGGAACATTGTTAACCAGGAAACAGCAATTCTGTAAACTCTGTGGATCAGCTGATTCCAGAGAAAGCCTGCTTTTGTTTCAACTCTGAAATTAATTAGAGCTTGAGCGATAAATACTTTTGTTTCCGACGTCGCTTTTCCCCCAAAGTGAAGGGCATCGCATGACGTTTGTTTTTGGTTCAAGAACAAAAATCAGCCAAGCGCTGTAACAAATTAAAATCATGTGGATTTTTTTTTTCTTTTTTTTAATTAGGGATATATATATATATATATATATATATATATATATATATATATATATATATATATATATATATATATATATATATATATATATATATACATGTTATCTCCCTGCAAACTCTAGATGTTTAACATAAACAAGAACAAATTGCTTGGGCAAAAAACTGCTGCTCAGTGATGCTCTTGTTTTTACAAGGGTTTTTCATTTTGTTTTAATGGAGAGAAAGCTTAAAGGTTCTACACAGGAATGTAGAAAATTGGAAAGTCAAGTCAATCCTTATAAAAAAATTATAACTTATTTGTTAAAAATTAACAGTGCCTGTCAAAATTTTTGGAACCACCTTTTTTTTTTTTTTTTTAAGAGAGACCTGCATGTTCTTTTTGTTTATATACATAAAACACTAAATAATTTAATTATATGTAAATGCACATATGTTACCCTTTGTCACCTCTTTTGGAACTGAAAAATGCTGCAAATACATCTGAAAATGCCCTACCTTAATCTTAATCTTAACAGTTCCTGAGAAAAGTGGGCCACATTCACACTTTAAATATATTTGTAAAGCAGACAAATTTGGCTTTACTGTCCATCAATCAAAAACAATATTGCTCGAAAAGATAAGTTATGGATAATGAAGTCCCTTAAATTTTTTTATTACATATATAAATACATGAAATCAGTCCTGGAGAAATCCAGATAAGTACTGGGATAAAAAACATGTCTCAGGAGTTTATATTATAAATTGAATAAGGATATCATAAAAGAGGAGTTTCCTACAAACATTTATCTGACACAATGACTATGTCTTCCTCATCGCTGTTTTGTGCAAATATCTAATAAAACGACAAATTTGACTGTCGATTGTTTTCTTTTTTTATAAACAAAGCCCAGTTAGTATGAGCTGGAAAAAACTGTATGTGCAGAACTGTGTGCTGCTGTCACGGATACACCAGAGGTCGGAAACTGGGAGTAAAACAAGGTGTAGTTTATTGATCTTGAACAGAACAAACACAGGAGAATCAAAAACGGGAGTGTGGGCAATAATCAACTTAGCTGTAGCATGCTTCACAAGAAGCATAGCAAGGAGGACAGGAAACGTAGCTTCCAAGCTCCTGTATTTTCCGCTCTGTCTGGCCGTTAGTCTGTGAATGATAACCAGAGGAAAAATTAACAGTAACACCGAGTAGCTTAAAGAACGTCTTCCAAACATGGGAAGTAAACTGAGAACCCTGGTCTGACACTATTTCTTCCGGGAGGCCAAAATTGCAAAACACATGTTGGAAAATAACTCAGCTGTTTCTAGAGCTGTAGCTAGACCTTGAAGAGTAACCAATCTGCAGGCTTTAGAGAAGTGATCTACAGCTACCAGGATGCAAGTGTTGCTATCAGAGTTTGGCATATCGGGACTAAATTAATTCCTAGTTGGGACCAAGGTCTCTGTGGGATCGGTAGAGATACCAGTTTTTGCACAGACAGAGCAGCCTTGGACGTATCTTGCAATGACTCCGACTATACCAGGCCACCAGTAGCGAGATCGGAGCATCCTACCCGGGTGGCCTGAGCCTGGAGCCTCGTGGACTGATCTCAACAGGGGTTGAGGCATCCTTGGGACGAATGCCTTCCCTCAGAGCATTCTGGTGGGGCAGGTTCCAAACGGGTTACCGTTCTGATTTTCTTATCCGAATTACTGATTCTGATCACTGGTTCCGGGTATGTGGGGTCATTGGGGGCATAGATTCTTGAAAGGGCATCTGCTTTACCATTCTTGGAGCCAGGATGATAGGTGATAGTATAGTGAAAGCGCGTGAAGAATTATGCCCATCTGGCCTGATGGGGTTTAAGGGGTTTTGCTTCTTGAAGATATTGGAGGTAACTGTGTTCGGTGATCACCGTAAATGAATGCTTTGCCCCCTCCAGCCAGTGCCACCACTCGTCTAGAGCCAGTTCTCGATTAACGATGTTATAGTTTTATTCTGCGGGAGAGAGTTTCCTGGAGAAGAAGGCGCAGGTTTGCAGGCATGGAGGATTACCCGTATGTTGGGATAGGGCGACCCCTACGCCTGTGGCGTCCACCTCCACTATGAATGGGAACTGGGGATCAGTGACCAAGCTGAAATTACGAATGAACCTCTGATAGACTTTAGAAAATTCCAGGAAATGTTGGAGTTTTTTCGTGGAGCCCAGACGAGACCAGTCTAGAACTGCCTTGACCCTCCCCTGGCCTATTTGTACCCCCAATGGACTGATGCCATACCCCAGGAACTGTACATTGTATTGGTGGAACTTACACTTTTACAGCTTCAGGTAGAGGTGGTGTTCCTGTAATCGTTCCAGGATATGTTCCGTTAGACTTCGGGAGTATATGAGCATGTCTTCGATGTATACGATGACGAACCGATAGAGGAATGGTCTGGACACTTTGTTCATAAACGTCTGGAACACTGCTGGAGAAATGGAGCGTCCACGGGGTATGACCCGGTACTCATAGTGCCCCAACGGGTCGATAAAGGCTGTCTTTTATTCATCGCCCTTGTGTATGAATGAATGAAGCCCTGTTGTAAGGCTTCTTGAATATAGGTCTCCATAACCAAGCGCTCTGGGACTGACAGCGGGTAGACTCGAACTTTCGGCAGCTGGCGAGTGGCAGCCGCTTGCTGAATATATCCAGGAAGGACCGGTACTCGGGGGGGCCTCCACTTCCTTATTGGTCTCTGGACTTTCGATTTGTGTTGATGCTAGGTAAATTAGAGCCGGTCGTGGTCAGGGTAGGTTGTGCAGACAGTGGTTCTGCCACTGTTGGCTCCAATTGATTATGTCACATTGGCTCCAGGAGAACCTAGAGGAGAGTGGTGAGAGCCAGGGATGCCTGAGAATGATGCTGGCAGTGGAGTGTTCTAGAACCAGGAATCATATCTTCTCTTAATGGAACAATCCCACTTGTAGGGTGACCACAGGAGCACAGTATTTCACCCATCCACGTCCTAAAGGCTTCCCCTGGATCTTCTGTATGGCGAGCTCCGGAGCCCCTCTCTCACGGGCCAGTTGGAGACGCATTGGACATCCTTGGGAGATGAAGTTTCCCGAGGAGCCCGAATCTACAAAGGCCAAAACCAAAAGTGATAACATGGGGGTGATGATTTTGACAGAAAATTTTGATAAATGGGTGATCTCAGACAAACGGACGTGGGAGTCAGGCAGGGCACTGGCAGATAAAGTGACTGGGATCTTCACAATATAGGCATGCCCCTGCCAGGAGGCGGTGTGCTCTTTCTCTTCTTGATAGCCATTGGGTACCGATCTGCATTGGTTCCGGTTCTGGGATGAAAGGGACTGTGGGGCGAAATGATGGCTCAGCCTCATGGAAATTGACAGGTGGCCAGTCGCTGGGAGATGCATATGGCTTGCTGTATGAACGCTTCTGGACCCAGCACGTCATCATATATTGCCATAGCCAACTTGATGTTCTGATTAAGCCCCTGACGATATGCGCTGAGTAGAGCAGTTTAATTCCAGCCGCTGGTGGTGGCCAGAGTGCGGAAGTGGAGGCTATACTGCGTTAGTGACAAAGAGCCTCAGCAAAGACTAAACAGTTGGTCGGCTATAGTGAGACTGGACTCGTAACTGGAGTTGGTTGGTGATCCATGGTGTACATGTCAGGGACCACCCTGCTACGTCTCCCGCACGTGCACCGCCCACAAGGAGCTCCTCGCCGTCATACTAACCACACACCTGACTCCTATCTACACGCTAATTATGCCGCCTATATGAACACTCACGGCGCACACTCTCGCGGTCCTTTATTGTATGTTGCTCATGGTTCGATGTGGATGTATGCCGGTGGTGTTCCTGTTTACTCTTTTGGTACGTGTGTGCACTTTGCGCTGACCGTGTGTTCGCTCAGGTTCATCCCCGCTACTTACCGTCTCTCTCTCGCTCTATTCTCGCAGCCCGCGCCTCTTTCCGGACGCACCTGGGATTTACGCTTCCTTTGTTTCACGGATCCGGGTATGTTGGATTAACTCACAGACAAAAAAAAAAAAAAAAAAAAGGAAGAAAAAAGCAAAAGAAAAAAAAAAAAAAAAAAAAAGGAAGAAGAAAGAAAGGAAAAGGGGACTTTCTCTGGCGGAGGACTTTTCCAAAACAAAGAAAAAAAAATAAATAAAAAAAATAAAAACCACCGCACACTTCAAGGAGGTGTTCTGCGCCTCTTCCGGGACCCTCTCTACGGCCGCCCAGCTACTCAGGTTACGCCAAGGGGGGGACAGCATCACTGAATACAGCCTCCGTTTCCGCACCCTGGCGGCCTCCATTGGCTGGAGCGAGTCAGCACTACTCAGTGTGTATCGGCTGGGTCTAGCCCCTGAGATTAAACAGGCGATGGCGGTGCACGATGACTCTGTGGGCCTGAAGGAGTTCATCCAGAAGTCCATCGGGCTCCCCCAACGACTGGCGGCATGTCATCCCGTTTCACCTCACGTCGCCAGTGCTTTAGGCACCGCCGCCTCCCCTGATCCGGAACCGATGCAGTTGGGTTCGCATAGGTTGTCCCGTAGGGAGAGAAAGAGCCGCCTGGCAGCCGGGAGATGGCGTACTGCGGGAGACCAGGCCACTTTCTCCCGAGATGCCCCGCCTGTCCTTTACGTCCTGCGGTGAGTACAGTCAAGCTCCCTGCTGACATCTCGCCTCTATCTAAGCTCGCCATAACCCTCCTAACCCCCGCTCTCTCTGTCTCTGTGTGCGCTCTAGTCGACTCCGGCTCAGCAGGGAACTATATCTCCCTGGCCTGCCTCGACCGCCTACAGCTCCCCAGAGAGAGGCGCTCCCAGGACCTAGCGGTCCAAACCATCCAGGGGCGTCCACTGGGCTGGGATTGGGTTAGGTACCACTCACCATTCATCACGCTGCAGGTGGGATTATTTCATCAGGAGGAGATTCAGTTCTTAGTGCTGGAGAGCTCTACGGTTAGCGTAATCCTAGGAAGGCTGTGGCTACAACAACACGCCCCGAGGGCTGCCTGGAATCCCTGCGACATCCTTGAGTGGAGCCCTCACTGTAAGAAGCAGTGCGTCACACGGCTGCCGGTCAGAAACCACAGGAAAACCATGGGTGAAACTTGGGTAGAGGAAGCCACAGCCCCTCATGGGTGAAGGTCCCTGAGTGCTTTCAAGAGTTCCAGGATGTGTTCTGCGCACGGGCAGCCACTCGCCTCCCCCCTCATCGACCCTGGGACTGCAGTATAGACCTGGTCCCAAACTAGAAACTGCCCAAGGGTCGGGTGTACCCCCTGTCAGCTCCCGAACAACGAGCGATGGAGGAGTATATCCAGCAGGCGCTCCACCAGGGGTTCATCACACACTCCACCTCCCCGGCTGCCTCCAGCTTCTTTTGTCGTAGGGAAGAAGGACGGTGGGCTTCGACCCTGCATCGACTACAGGCAGCTGAACACTCAGGTCGTCCCTCTCCCTTACCCCCTGAAGCTGACGTGCCCTCTGAGGACTACTGGTTCAGGGAAAGCAGCCGGGTCTGGGAGTCGGCACACACTCAGCTCCGCAGGGCCGTCCGTGAGACCGCGTTTCCATCCAGGGGATCTGGTGTGGCTGTCCACAAGGGACCTCAGGCTAAGGTTGCCCTTTCGCAAGCTGAGCCCCCGATTCATCAGGCCATTCAAGGTGGCCAGTCGGATCAGCGACGTGGCTTACCGGCTGGAGCTGCCGCCCAGGTACCGCATTCATCCCACCTTTCATGTGTCTCTGCTCAAGCCCTGTGTTTCGCCTGTGTCTCTCCCCCCAGGTGGCCCCGTGGCGCCCGCCCAGCCAGACGTCCTGGACCAGCCCCGAGTCTACGCTGTGCGTGACATCTTGGACTCTTGTTGGCGCCGGGGTCGCCTCGAATACCTGTTGGACTGGGAGGGGTACGGCCCAGAGGAACATGCCTGGGTGGCCCGTCGGGACGTGCTGGACCCTGCGCTGCTGGCGGACTTCCACGCCTCGCGCCCTGACCGCCCCGCACCCTGGGCCAGGGGGAGGCCTCGTTGCTGAGTTGGGGCGTCGGGTGCCGCCCCTGGGGAGGGGGTGGTGTCAGGGACCACCCTGCTACGTCTCCCGCGCGTGCACCACCCACAAGGAGCTCCAGGCCATCATACCAACCACACACCTGACTTCTATCTACACGCTAATCATGCCGCCTATATGAACACTCACGGCGCACACTCTCGCGGTCCTTTATTGTATGTTGCTCATGGTCCGACGTGGATGTATGCCGGTGCTGTTCCTGTTTACTCTTTTGGGACGTGTGTTCGCTCAGGTTCATCCCTGCTACTTACCGTCTCTCTCTCGCTCTCTTCGCGCAGCCCACGCCTCTTTCCGGACGCACCTGGGATTTACGCTTCCTTTGTTTCACGGATCCAGGTATGTTAGATTTACTCACAGACACGGAGCTGTTGTATTCCGCACAGTGAGCGCGCCGCAAGACATATACATATACATATCTACATTTCCTGCCCGCAGCAGGCATTCGCGTTGGCTCCGCCTTTTTGGGTCTGTGTTGGCTTTTTGTTTGATAAAACTTTCTTTGTTTGCTGCAACTTCGGCTTCCGCCTCTGTGTCCGCATGACAGTACACAAGAGTGTAGTTTATTGATTTTAAACAAAACAAAAACAGGAGAATCAGAAACAGCAGTGCGGGGAGTACTTAACTTGGCTTTAGATTAGATTAGATTAGATTAGATTAGATTAGATTAGATTAGATTAGATTAGATTCAACTTTATTGTCATTACACATGTACAAGTACAAGGCAACGAAATGCAGTTTGGGTCTAACCAGAGTGCAATATCAGCAAGTGCAGGATATACAGTTTTTGCATGATTTACATAAGTTAAATAGAATGGGATATAGGACTATAAACAGTAATTAACAGATGTATATGTACTATGAATATACAGATGAATATATATGTACTATGAATATAATACAGATGAATATATATATATGTGCTATGAACAATACTATTCAGATGAATAAATATGTACTATGAACATGATTTACAGATGAACAATAATATACAATTTTAGCATGCTTTACAAGAAGTGTAGAGAGGAGCACAGATAACTCAGGGGAGTTTTTCATTCAGACACACAAAGCACGTCCTAAACAAAACAGAAACTAGCAAAGTCTCCACCACATGTGCTTTGTATAATTTCCAGGTTCCACGCATTTCTGTTGGACAGATTACACACATGGTTCCAAGCGTGGACACACAGAATTGTTTCCCAAAGTGTTGATGCAGCTCGAGTTACTGAAAGGGAACATTATACAAAGCATTTGAACCATGTTTTCAAGATGTAAAAGTGAGGCATGCCTGGTGTCTTTGGGATAGGTAAAGTATAACACTGATGATTTGATGATTGTGAAAACATTATTTTCTCTACTGTTCTAAAAAATTATCTCTTATCAACACCAAACTGAACATCAGAAAAAAAAACTAGACAAAAGTAATTTAAAATAATTTTGAATTGTCCATAGCCCTAACGTATCCCAATATATCTGACAGTAAAGAAAGCAAACAGAAAGGCAGGCTGTATCTCAGGAACGACTTTGCTCACTGATGAAAAAAATTAGTTGCAGAGCCTCAAATCATGGTCCTAGAGATGCCAATCAAGTTTTTTTTTTTTTTTATTATTGCCACCTACAAGTGAAAGGTCAAACATTTTTAAGATGGTTTCATTGAGCTGTTCTTTTTGCTAATCCACGAATGGCTAGATTGCTAGATGACTGTAGCTTAAATTGCTGAAGAAGTTAATGCTGTTAATGCAGTCAGGACTGTTTTGGCAGCAAAAAGGGGGACCAGCACAATATTAGGCAGGTAGTCATAATGTTAAGCCTGATCGGCGTATATCAGGAGTGAAACTGCAAATCATGCCTAAAGTTATGGCTCTGTCATCCAGTGATTGCTTAGTCAACAACTTTAGTGCATCTGTGCGGCTGGGCTAGTATGAAATTATTTTTTGTCTATATACAGTCACTCTTTTTCCTGCTTAATTATGATATAAAAATCAGTACTCTATTCCTTAACATTAAATGAACATCTCCTTACAGAAAACTTCACCATAGAAATATTATAATTTGTTACAAATGTATTAGAACGTAATATAAACCTTATGGCTTATTGCTAGTTGCACATTAAAACTGTCAGTGCAGTTAAATAAAAGTAATCAGCAACTTTGAACCAATCAGAATTGAGCTTTTGATAGTGCTGTGGTATAAATAAGATATCATCTGTGTGTTGGTATCGCTAACACACAGCTTGAGTGAAGTGTGGCAGGGAAAAAGAGACACACACATACGTTCACACATAGACACACACACACACACACACACACACACATAAGAGGCTCTTTTATTCCGAGAGGCTGATCTCAATCACAGCAGCCATTCCTCAGGCTACAGAGTGCACGTCAGCGGCTCGGCGCTTTGCATTCAAATACAGGAATATATAAATATATATAAATATATGTGGAGCGGGCCAATTATTACAAACCTGAAACGTTTGACTCCCACATGTTCAAGAGCACAAAAAGGTGGAGTGTACTGAAGTCAGAGAGACCAAGCTTAAGCTGAGAGAAACACAAAAAGGGTCATTAGCTCACAGTGCGCTGCAATGCACCAGGCTCTGACACAGGGGTATTTGGGTTTTGAAAAAAAGAAAGGGGAAAAATATGATTAAAGTCGTGCATGGCACAGTCTTTTCCAATCTGCATGATTATAGAAAGGCCTTTCTGTGTGTGTGTGTGTGTGTGTGTGTGTGTGTGTGTGTGTGTGTGTGTGTGTGTGTGTGTGTGTGTGTGTGTGTGTATGTGTATGTGTGTGTGTGTGATATCTCAGCAAGAAATAAATGTTCTTAAAATTATAAGAATATTTGACCATTGTGAATTTCTTTGAAGGTTTCATTGATTTTAAATATAATTATAAAATAAAATAAAATTATATATATATATATATATATATATATATATATATATATATATATATATATATATATATATATATATATATATATATATATATTTGTTCAGCTTTCTAAAGTTATGGTTAGAATTATACTTAACAATTGTGTTAATTGGTTTAATTAATAATTATGTCATTGGAATGTCAACACAATGAAAGTAAGGTGTGTGTGTGTGTGTGTGTGTGTGAAAGCCATATCCATTTACTTTAAGCTTGTTTGTGTTTCAGTGCTCATTTACTGCCACAAATATGCATAACAATAAGTCCTGACTTTACTGGTAAAGGTTTTGGCACCCATATAGAGTACACTCCAAACCAAGGCTAAAAAATAAAACAACTGAAAACACAATGAGGATCAATGTATTATACATGTGTTTATGTAAAGTATGTATGTAATGGATATATTTCATATACTATACATTTACTTACCCTGAATGATGTAGGGTTAGATTTATGTAGACTGTATTTTCTGTCTCTATCAGGGCTCTAAATATGTTTAGCCCTCAGTTTGTAATTCGATCCATTAATCCGACTTAATCTAGATTAATATCACCTTGTGGATTCTAATTAAATTGAAAGTTTAGAGACCTGTGTGAGTCTTTGTTTTACTAGGGGGCGAAATGGAGCAATACTCTCAGAACAGAGACTTTAATACTGACAAAAAAATGGCAGTGCTGTTCCTAGTTATAAATAATGCATTTTTTTTTTTTTTTTTTTTTTTTTTTTACACTTTTTTTAAGATATATTGATTTTCTACAAATTTTGTTGGCAGTCATTATGTTATGTTTGCATTGCTTCATGATAGTATCTACGTTTATTCAGTTTCCATATACAATGAAAATGCTCACTAAGATTAAAAGATTCCATCTAGCACTCAAAATGGTAACTTCCATATTATATATATATATATATATATATATATATATAGATAGATAGATAGATAGATAGATAGATAGATAGATAGATAGATAGATAGATAGATAGATAGATAGATAGATAGGGATTTCAAGCGATTGAACCACACTCAACATAAAGCATGAAAACAAAATATACTTGTAAGTGTTTTAAAGTAATTTTGGTGTTTTGATTTACATAAATCATCAGCAGGACACCAAACAGAACTTTTCCATGTTTCCACACAGACGGTTTTAATTGACGGATGTGTGCATCATGATTGATTTTGGTGCCTGATTTGAGACTTGGCGCATCAGTAAAACAAATGTTTAGTGATTAAAAATTATTTTTGGGTGGAGTTTATTTTTTTTTTTTATATATATATATTTTTAAAGAACGAGCATTCTGAATAAATGTGTGTATATTTCTTTATTAAATTTTTTTTTAAAAATGGTCAAAAAGAAATGCATGCTGCATTAATCATGCGATATCATTAGCGCTGTTAAAATAAATTTGCTTGTTATAAACGTGTTTATTTTGACAGCCCTATTATATATATATATATATATATATATATATATATATATATATATATATATATATATATATATATATATATATATATATATATATATACACACACAGTACAGACCAAAAGCTTGGACACACCTTCTCATTCAAAGATTTTTTTATTATTTTCATCACTATGAAAATTGTAGATTCACACTGAAGGCATCAAAACTATGAATTAACACATGTGGAATTATATATGGAATTATATACATAACAAAAAAAGTGTGAAACAACTGAAAAAATGTCATATTCTAGGTTCTTCAAAGTAGCCACCTTTTGCTTTGATTACTGCTTTGCACACTCTTGGCATTCTCTTAATGAGCTTCAAGAGGTAGTCACCTGAAATGGTCTTCCAACAGTCTTGAAGGAGTTCCCAGAGAGATGCTTGGCACTTGTTGGCCCTTTTGCCTTCACTCTGCGGTCCAGCTCACCCCTAAACCATCTCGATTGGGTTGAGGCCAGGTCATCTGGCGCAGCACCCCATCACTCTCCTTCTTGGTCAAATAGCCCTTGATGCCTTCAGTGTGACTACCATTTTTATAATCATGAAAATAAAGAAAACTCTTTGAATGAGAAGGTGTGTCCAAACTTTTGGTCTGTACTGTATAAATATAGATAGATAGATAGATAGATAGATAGATAGATAGATAGATAGATAGATAGATAGATAGATAGATAGATAGATAGATAGATAGATAGAGTGAGGAAAATAAGTATTTGAACACCCTGCTATTTTGCAAGTTCTCCCACTTAGAAATCATGGAGGGGTCTGAAATTGTCATCGTAGGTGCATGTCCACTGTGAGAGACATAATCTAAAAAAAAAAATCCAGAAATCACAATGTATGATTTTTTAACTATTTATTTGTATGATACAGCTGCAAATAAGTATTTGAACACCTGGGAAAGTCAATGTTAATATTTGGTACAGTAGCCTTTATTTGCCATTACAGAGGTCAAACTTTTCCTGTAGTTTTTCACCAGGATTGCACACACTGCAGGAGGGATTTGGGCCCACTCCTCCACACAGATCTTCTCTAGATCAGTCAGGTTTCTGGCCTGTCGCTGAAAAACACGGCGTTTGAGCTCCCTCCAAAGATTCTCTATTGGGTTTAGGTCTGGCGACTGGCTAGGCGACGCCAGAACCTTGATATGCTTCTTACAGAGCCACTCCTTGGTTATCCTGGCTGTGTGCTTCGGGTCATTGTCATGTTGGAAGACCCAACCTCGACCCATTTTCAATGCATTAACTGAGGGAAGGAGGTTGTTCCCCAAAATCTCGCAATACATGGCCCCGGTCATCCTCTCCTTAATACAGTGCAGTCGCCCTGTCCCATGTGCAGAAAAACACCCCCAAAGCATGATGCTACCACCACCATGCTTCACAGTAGGGATGGTGTTCTTGGAATGGTACTCATCATTCTTCTTGCTCCAAACACGTGTAGTGGCATTATGACCCAGAAGTTCTATTTTGGTCTCATCTGACCACATGACTTTCTCCCATGAGTCCTCTGGATCATCCAAATGGTCATTGGCAAACTTAAGACGTGCCTGGACATGTCCTGGTTTAAGCAGGGGAACCTTCCGTGCCATGCATGATTTCAAACCATGACGTCTTAGTGTATTACCAACAGTAACCTTGGAAACGGTGGTCCCAGCTCTTTTCAGGTCATTGACCAGCTCCTCCCGTGTAGTTCTGGGCTGATTTCTCACTTTCCTTAGGATCATTGAGACCCCACGAGGTGAGATCTTGCATGGAGCCCCAGTCCAAGGGAGACTGACAGTCATGTTTAGCTTCTTCCATTTTCTAATGATTGCTCCAACAGTGGACCTTTTTTCACCAAGCTGCTTGGCAATTTCCCCGTAGCCCTTTCCAGCCTTGTGGAGGTGTACAATTTTGTCTCTAGGTTCTTTGGACAGCTCTTTGGTCTTGGCCATGTTAGTAGTTGGATTCTTACTGATTGTATGTGGTGTACAGGTGTCTCTATGCAGCAAACGACCTCAAACAGGTGCATATAATTTAGAATAATAAATGTAGTGGAGGTGGACATTTTAAAGGCAGACTAACAGGTCTTTGAGGGTCAGAATTCTAGTTGATAGACAGGTGTTCAAATACTTATTTGCAGCTGTATCATACAAATAAATAGTTTAAAAATCATACATTGTGATTTCTGGATTTTTTTTTTTTGATTATGTCTCTCACAGTGGACATGCACCTACGATGACAATTTCAGACCCCTCCATGATTTCTAAGTGGGAGAACTTGCAAAATAGCAGGGTGTTTAAATACTTATTTTCCTTACTATATATATATATATATATATATATATATATAGATAGATAGATAGATAGATAGATAGATAGATAGATAGATAGATAGATAGATAGATAGATAGATAGATAGATAGATAGATAGATAGATAGGGATGTCAAGCGATTGAACCACACTCAACATAAAGCATTAAAACAAAATATACTTGTAAGTGTTTTAAAGTAATTTTGGTGTTTTGATTTACATAAATCATCAGCAGGACACCAAACAAAACTTTTCCATGTTTCCACACAGACGGTTTTAATTGGATGTGTGCATCATGATTGATTTTGGTGCCTGATTTGAGACTTGGCGCATCAGTAAAACAAATGTTTAGTGATTAAAAATTATTTTGGGTCGAGTTTAATTATTTTTTTTATATTCTTTTAAAGAACGAACATTCTGAATAAATGTGTGTATATTTATTTATTAAATTTTTTTATAAAAATGGTCAAAAAGAAATGCACGCTGCATTAATCGTGCGATAACATTAGCGCTGTTAAAATAAATTTGCTTGTTATAAACGTGTTTATTTTGACAGCCCTATTATATATATATATATATATATATATATATATATATATATATATATATATATATATATATATATAAAAGCTCAAATACCACTGACTGACTCACTCACTCATCACGAAATCTCAAAAATCACTAAACGGATTGCAATGAAATTTGGAACATACCTTCCTCTTGGGTCTTAGGTGCTCACTAAGAAAGGGTTTTGAAAAATTCGCCCTGGATCGTGGCTAACTAGCGAAAAACGCGATTTCTCACGCATTGTAAATTCTTCAAAATAACATTACAGATCCTAATGAAACTAAGTACATTGTTTCTTATTAGATGTTAGATGCACGATAAAAATTATTTTCAAAGTAGTTTGCCCTGTATCCGTACTACAAAGGGGTAGTACGTTATTTGTTGACGTTACGTTCTGATCTCTGATCATCCAGTCCTGCTCAGTGCTTACTGCTTATTGCCATATTGCTTAGCGTTCTGCCTTCCGTAGCGAAGCACGGGTACTTTCAGCTAGTATATATATATATATATATATATATATATATATATATATATATATATATATATATATATATATATATATATATATATTATATAATGATTCATATATTTACGTCTTTTCAGAAGTACTTTAGTAAGACCAAGAACAGAAAAGTTGATGTTAGAAGACTGGCTTACACCCACGGTCAAACAAGGATATTAAAGCCTTACTTTGGAGCAGGGGATGTTGGAAAATTATACCAAATGGGTGAAAGAAACACTGAACCATAATGGCTACTAATATTCAAGTTTTTCAAAATAAAAGCTCCTTCTAGCATCACAATTTTCCTTGACAAAGGTTCCACGCAGAACTATTTAAAGCAATATCCAAATAAATCATTAGGAAACTTATTTAATTTGTTTTTATTGGGAACCTGTCTTTTTAAAACAACCACAATCCAGCCCATGAAATTTTGAGAAATGTTTTGTTTTAACATGAATCAAGCAACACATTTGGTGAACTCCTAAGGGTTCTTTAGTGGTGATGTTGTGGAAACTCATGAAGATTTTGAAGCACATTTTTGTGTTGTCTATTTAATACATTATACATAACATGTAATCTTGTAAACGCATCATTAGAAGTGAAGTGCAAAGGTTTGCCCCCTCCTCAATGGTTTCTGAATAAAAATTGAAAGAAAATGTCTTTATTTGAACTTAATAAACAATGTTTTAATAAACAAGATCACTTTTTATCTACTTACTACACCAAATTTGACATTTTATGATGCATACTCAGCATAAGTAGTCTCAGTGCATAAGCTTGTGCTCCTATTGTTTTTTTGTTTTTTTTAACCTGTGGTAAAAAAAAATAAATAAAAAAGAAAAAATACAAATCTGTATTACTAATACTAATTATATGATTCATTTTATTAATAGTGATAACTTAAAAAAATAATAATTCTAAAAAACAAATGTGATTTATGCCAGAAGAAAAAACATTGTCTTGTTATAAAACATTTTCTATTTATGTTTTAATCATACATGGATTCAATGTCACATGTCCTCAGGTCTCATTGTGAAATATGTTTACACTGTTATATCTCAATCTGAACAAAACATTCACACATTTCACCCTTTGATAAAAAAAATCTCCAGAGGGCAGATCATCCAAAATGCACGTGTTTTTGAAAATCCTTTTATATTCTGAGATTATCCCGTAACGGTAATTTTCTTTCTGAGTCATGGTTCATTGTGATTAGCTTTCTGGAAGTTTAAAAATAACCAGTGAACAGATTAACAGAGTTAGAGCAATTAGATCCAGCCTCCGCTGCCTTTGGCGGCTTTCCCATGATTCTCAATTTCGTCTAATGGCTGGCAGTGTGAGATCTCCAGTGATAGAGTAGAGTTCCTGTGGTCACAGACATGACAGGGTGGAACATTTACAAAATGACACAGCAAAACAGATGGAGACTTGGATATTTACTCTAAACCTTAGTGGTGTATATACAGGAGAATCAATCACATACTCTTGGAATAGTTTTTCTTTATTTTAAACAGTCTGTATACATACATATACTGTACATGTACAGTGGACCCCTGGAACTAAAAAATCCACAAATTCTGAACACACCCCCACAGCCTCTATGGTACCTTAGTGAATTAATCTAGACATTATGTCACTTTATAAATGTAATAGTGTACACCAAATACATAGTTTAAAGGAATTATTCCTAATGTTCCTGAACATTCAATTCAATTCAATTCATTTTTATTTGTATAGCGCTTTTAACAATGAACATTGTCTCAAAGCAGCTTTACACAGATAATGCGGTGATTAAAAATGAATATGTTCTTTATGAGTGAGTTTGTCCCTGATGAGCAAGCCGGTGGCGACTGGCGACTGTGGCAAGGAAAAACTCCCCGAGATGGCATAAGGAAGAAACCTTGAGAGGAACCAGACTCAAGAGGGAACCCATCCTCATCTGGGTTACACCGAATGTCCATTTGTGGCGGGTATACAATGTTGCGGGGTGCAGTGATGATGATCATTCGGTCCCGCTGCGGATTTCTGCGAATTTATAAGATAATCTGCAACTTGCTGTTAGGTTCCAAATTTTCTAACCGCCAATTATCGAAGTTTGACTGTACAGTGCATCTGGAAAGTGTTCACAGCGCTGTGCATTTTCCACATTTTGTTATGTTTCAATCTTACTCCTTAATGGATTAAAGTAATTATGTCCTCAAAATTCCACACAATACACTATAATGACAATGTTTGTTTCAAATGTTTGTAAATTTATTAAAAATTAAAAACAAGATTCACAGCCTTAGCCATGACACTTAAAATTGAGCTCAGCTGCAGCCTGTTTACACTGATCATCCTTGAGATATTTCAACAATTATATTGTGTATGTGTGTGTGTGTGTGTGTGTGTGTGTGTGTGTCCATATAATGTGTCCATGTGCTAGTAATAAATTGACACTGTGCTGTGCCAGTCCAGAGTTAATGTGACATTCATTAGTGCAAAAAATTGTCCAGCGAAAGAAAAGTGAAGTATAGGTACTGGGTGCTAGGTGTTTCCAGGTTTATACTCCGAATAGTCTGCGGGAAGAAGCTCCTCCTCATTCTCTCTGCGTTTGCCTTCAAGGAGTGGAAGCACTTTCCGGAACTCAACAGACAAAAGAGTCAGTTTTTGGGAGGGCTGAGGTCCTTTACAATCTTTCCACAATTTGGCCCTGGTCTGGCCCCATTTACTGTAGATGTCCTGCAGGTCAGGGAGCTCGGTGTGAATGGTATGTTCAGCTGACTTTCGGGAGAAAATTGTTCTCCTGGCACCATCTCTCCAGGTTTTTGGAGATCAAGCCCAGCACAACAGTCAGCAATCTTGATGATGGTGGTGGAGTTGGAATTGACCATACAGTCATGTGTGTACAGAAGGTAGAGCAGGGGGCTCAAAACACAACCCTGAGGAGCTCCAATGCTGAGGGTGTGGGAGGAAGATGTGTGTTTGCCCACACATATGGCTTGTGGTCTGTCTGTCAGGAAATTGGAGATCCATTGGCATAGAGATAGGCTGAGTCCCAGGGTTGTTAAATGCTGAGCTGTAGTCCACAAATAGGCTGTTCCATGGCATATCCCTCTCTAACACACCAGTGGGAGCCATTACCTGAATTTTGAAGGTCCCAATAACTACAGGGGCCTCCATCATCTGTAAATGGAAAAAGATAGGAACCACCAGGACTCTTCCTAGATCAGGAGAGAAAGGCCTAAAGGACTCTCAGACCATGAGAAACAAAGATTGAACTCTTTGGCCTGAATGCAGAGTGTCAAGTCTGGAGGAAACCAGGCACCACTCATTAAACAGACAATAACATCGCCACAGTGAAGCATGGTGGTGGTAGCATCAGGGGGATGTTTTTCAGCACCAGGAACTGTAGACTGGTCAGGATCGAGGGAACTATAAATGCAGCAATGTGCAAAGACATCCTTGATGAAAACCTGCTCCAGAGCACTCTGGACCTCTGACAGTCACCCTGGATAAGGAAATCTGTATTTATATATTGGTGTCTATATTTTTATATGGTGAATGTTCAGTGGTAATTTTTATAGACTTCTGACGAGAAGGTTTTGAGTTGAGAAGATTTTGCCACTATCAAGCTGCCACTGCTGGACCCATGAGCAAGGTCCTTAACACCTTAACTGCTCAATAGTAAGACAATTTGGATAACAGAGTCTGCCTAATGCCATAAATGTAATTGTAATTTAATGTGCCTTCATAAACATCAAGTTTCATATATGCATTAATGCACATCAAGTTGATGGTAAATGACTACGTCTTATACATTACATATTTTATACAGTATAATCTAGAACTGTATATAAAACATTGTTGTTAAACAAAGAATAGTAGGATTGGTGAACTGAGATCAGATCTGCCAACCATAAATAAATAAAAAATGTAATGAATTAAAGCTGCACTGAAGGAACCACACATTTAAATATAAACTATCAGGGAGAAAAGGGTTTTATTTCCTCATTCATATGTATTTCCTTAGTGTGGTTCCTTAAGATCTCTTAAGCATTGATAAGGATCGTGTCTTGCTTTCAACAAAAAGAAAGTACACACTTTGCTGGAAACCCATATGGAGGTCACACTTTGCATTCGAGCGCACGACCCACACACGTTCCCTATAGAGCTGGCTATACATTATGCATGATTGCATTTATCAAAAAAAGAAGAAAGAAAAGAAAAAAAAAAGAAAATAATAGAGCTGTAGATGTTTAAAATGAGGCTTAAGACTGAAATTAAGTGTTGACAGCAAGGCCATGAATACTACTCACACAGACAGACACACACACATACACACACACACACACACACACACACACACCATAAGAAATGATCCCAAGTTGTAAGACAAACTCAATCCAAATCAACATGCAGCCATCTTTTATTAAAATTAAAGCAGCCCAAAGCAGGAGTTGTCGCAGTGTTTGTTTAATTGGCCGGTCTATAATTTTGTTCTGAGAACTAAAATTCAATGAGTGAGATAACACAGGCACCCACTTAACCTTCAGCCCTTGTTTTGAGCGCTTAATGAATGCCTCGCTTCAGTGTTTATACCGCTAACGGCACAAGAGCGGCATCGAGAGACCCGGGACCTAGATCTCATTTATAAACACATGCCGCTCTCGCATTTATCTTCCTAGCAAATTACAGACTCACTGTTGGTTCAGGAACTCATCTGCATTGAGCGCTGAGTGGAAGGCATGTTCGTGGTGTGAATAGTGTGTGTGTGTGTGTGTGTGTGTGTGTGTGTGTGTGTGTATGTGTGTGCGTGTTTGTCTTTTCTTTGCTGCCAGATTGAAACCCAGGAGAAGCAACACAGCAGCAGGGGCCCAGGTCTCAAATGCATCCGTAATCTGTTTTAAAAGCCAGTCAGATAATATGGTTAAAGCGGGACGTCCACTATGACATTCAAGAATCAGTTCTACAGTCCGTAGTTATGCATGGCTATGTGCTGCATTTAAAACTGATCTATCTACAGTATATGTAAAATTAAAAACACTTTCATAATCGTAATTCTGAAAAAATCCAGGCAGTGTGTTTATAAATAGTTTATCTGCAGAGTAATCTGATATAATTCTGGAAAGGCTGTAACTTTATTTGTCTAACGTTGTTTTTTTTTTTGTTTTTTTTTTACTGGAAGTGGATGGTGATTGGTTTCGAAGTTTTTGAATAATCTTTGGTAACAGAACTCTGACATCAGTGTCACAAACCACATTTCTATTAATGCACTTGTTCTAACAAGTTAGCAAATCAGTGTATAGTAACAATGTAAATTCCTCATTCAGTCTATTTCCTTAACTTTGTGTCTATTTCTGAACTCCTCACTACCACAGTTTCATTTTCTCTTTCATGATTAATCATATTTTGGAAATAAATTAATCTTAATCTATTATTTTTTCATTCTGATAAAACTCTATTTGTAAAATCCTTCTTCTTCAGACAAGACATTTTGATCTGCACACGTTCACAGTGATTCAGTAAGAACAGAGTAGTGTGTGAAGTTATTATTTTAATGATCATTTTAAAAATGGAAAAAGCAGAATAAGGGCCTGGTAATTGTCCTTGCACTTGGGACAACTTTGAGCCCTGACTGTCCAGAAAAGAATTGGAAATTTTAACAGTTAACAATGAATTTCACTTAATTCACCAATCGTCCAGAATTTTTTGTCATGATACCAAACATGGTTAGAAAGTACCTGGGCCGAACACATCATAATTCTCAACAGCGGTCCTCATTCGGAGCAAGATGTGGTCTTATTAACTCCTAATTACTTTTCCTTATTTCCCTTGGTGGCACCCTGGATGAACTTCTGTTCTCCGCTCGGTTCTTGCCAATTTAGCCGTCATTCAGTAAGCACGTCAGGACAAAACGTCTCATCTCCTTCCCAATGAAGAGTCCTATTACGGCTCGGACCTGCTAGCAATTATCTGAAAGAAATTATAAAGGTGTCGTTTTCAATCAAAGCACTGCACACAGCTCTGAAGACGACACCTTCATCATTCCTTCTTTCATTCCATTGAGTCTCTCTCTCTCTCTCTCTCTCTCTCTCTCTCTCTCTCTCTCTCTCTCTCTCTCTTTCTCTCTCGCTCTCTCCTAGCTCCTCCTAACCTTACAGAAACTAGCGATTTCTACGATAGTACCCCAGTCCACCTGCTGTGTGTTAATGATAAATGTAGCACACGTAGAGGGGAGAGATAAGGAAAAATTGAGAGTGACTCAGTCGGGCAAGTTGTCACCGAACGTAACAGAGATGTAGTGTACACGGACACGAGCAGCCCTCAGGAAATAACGGGGAGAGAAATTGGTCATTCCGATTGCCATTACACTTTTTTAAAGAAGACGGTCATGGTGGGTGTTCATGAAGCATGTTTGCATCCTGTGATAAAAAACGGTTGCAGTCTGCACTGAGCGCTGATTGAGTTTGACCTTGGGAAGTGTAGGGAAGTTTTACTTTCTAAAAAGAGGCAAAAATAAATGCAGTAATACATGGCAGGGGAATAAAGATAAAATATATACAGCACTCAATATACGGTTATATAAGAGAAGAAGAAAATACTAAGAAAAGAACAAAATCACCTGCAGGAATGCTAGTTTAGGAATTTAATCAACACCAGTATGGTAAGATGGAGTGGAGCCTCTGTTCCCAAATCTATAATATAAGGGTTTTTATTCCTTTTATACTAAAATCTAAAATGAAAAATTTTAAAGAACATCCTACTTTATTCATTCATAGGTACATCAAGTTACTGCCAACGTTACAGCTTTACTTTTGACTGTTGTGAAGATCTGATACTGGAGACTCCTTCCATCCAATTTTACAGAAAACTTCACCAAATGAATAACTTATCAATACATTTATCTGGAACACATAATTCTGTACATGTTTTTGTGATGATAGAACCAATAACAGAACAAACGTTCTCAATAAACTCTGCTGTTTAAAGCTGTTACATAAAAATACATTTAATCTTGAGATTAGTAATGAACAAATATTCTTTTGACAGACACCCTTCTTTAGAGCAACTTTAGAGCACCCTTCTTTTAAGCAATTTCTTTAGAGCAAATATTATACATACATTTGAGCAGCTTTGGGGTAAAGGACCTTGATCAAGAGCCCAGCAATAGCAGCTTGGAGTGACTATTTGAATTTACAACCATCAGATCCAAAGGACAGTGTCTTATCTATATCTATCTATAATCTATCTATATTATTTATTGATCATTAACATTATCCTGCCATCTAGCTAGCTAGGTAGCATTCTAGTTTACTATCTAGGTCTTGTGTGTGAGATCTTTTCTTTACCCAATGTTTAAGTGATGATTTTGCACATTTGCTGAACAACATAAAGCTTTTAAAGGGATCTTTATGAGATCTTTACATAGTCAGCAGCCAGAGTTGTGAACACACAAACATGATATATTTTCACAGCTGGAGCAGAGTGAAAAATTTGCTAGCATATGAAAAAAATGTACCTATGTTTAGCACAGTGTCCTATTTTATTTTCCCTAGGCCACAATGTTTGAGAGAGGAGACAGATACCTGAACATCTTATACTAATACATTGCTTTGTTCAAGCCCAGTAAAAAAATACAAATCCCAGTGTGCTTTCTGTCCAAAATGTTCCACTCCTATCTGTGGTGGGGGGTGTCTGATTGACAGCCCTGTGTCTTTGGAAGCTAAATGGCTTCCTCTGTGCTAACCTCATGAACACTCGTACCAAAGATTCCTGTAGATTTGACAATTTCACAGCATGTCAGTGGGCTGATCTCTGCAGGTTAAACAATACAATTCTAGTAACTCTGGAGAATTGAGGATGTACATTTCTGTATTTTATCCAGTGTACTGCAGATGTTGGGACATTTCAACATTTCACTGTTATATGACTGAAAGAGGACCGCACTGAACTTATTTTCTTTCTCACTATCATTATAAAATTATTTACTAGAATGTGAATTGTAATGCGATTAACAAAAATACTTCTTAAAAACCTGAACCTAAGTCATTTCATATTATTAAAGCTACTGTTTTTATTAAATAATTATAGGAGTATTACAAGATTTAGTTCTGTTCCACTTATCTGATTGGTTAAATAGTGTTCTAATAGTGATTGCATTTATTATAACCACACTAAGCTGTGTGTCACTGTCTGTATCACTCGTCTGTGTTTATCTGTCTTTTGAACCACTTCAGTACTACTGTAGTGAAAAGTTAGACAGGTTGCAGTTGATAGTTGTCAGTGTTATAGTTTTTACAATATCTCTGTTTCTTTTTCTTCTTTTTTCTTCTTCTTCTTCTTCTTCTTCTTCTTCTTCTTTTGGCTGCTCCCATTAGGGGTCACCACAGCGGATCATCTGTTTCCATACCACGCTGTCCTCCACATCTGCCTCTTTCACACCAACTACCTGCATGTCTTCCCTCACCACATCCATGGTCTTCGTCTTTTCCTCCTACCTGGTGGCTCCATCCTCAGCATTCTTCTACCAATATAACTCAAGTCCCTTCTCTGCACATGTCCAAACCATCTCAATCTCTCCTTCAGGTTGAATCTCCTGCATAGAACATAGTCCACCTTTTTTTCCGGGCTTGGGACCAGCATTAAGAGTGCACTGGCTTGTGCCTCCCTAATGGCTGGGTTACAGTTTTTACAAATATAAACTTTGAATAAAAATCTGAAAGTGTTTTTAAATAGAAGAGAAAGAAAAAAGAAAAAAGAAAGAAAGAAAGAAAGAAAGAAAGAAAGAAAGAAAGAAAAAGAAAGAAAGAAAGAAAGAAAGAAAGAAAGAAAGAAAGAAAGAAAGAAAGAAAGAAAGAAAGAAAGAAAGAAAGATCTAAAATGTGTAAATCAATGTAAGCCAGCTAGGCAATCTTTAGGATCGATTCTTGCCAAAAGAGCAGAGATATACAGAACATTTGGTCATATTCCATCTATAAAAACGCTTATGCATTCATTTTTATTTGTTCTTTTCTGTTTTTCTTGAGAAACTATACAATATAATTTTAAGCAAGCAACAGTGGCAAACAGCGGCAATTCCGCAACATCATAAATGAACTAATTTGTTTTAACTTTAATCAGAAACTCAATCAAGCTGAAAAAAATAATAACACATTACCTCTTAGGGCTCTGATACTTGACTCTATGTCACATTTGCCCTATGGCTGAATCACAGCCGTGACAATATTCAGTATAACTGCACTCATGCTCATGCGATATTGCCTAAATATTAATGATGTGAAGTTCTTCATGCATTATTTTAAAGTTTATTTGAAAATTGTCTTAAAAATAAAATAAAACAATCAGGTCATAGAGTCAATTCATTTCATATGAAATTATGACTGTAGTAAACAAAAGTGAAAAATGTATTATATTCTAAATTTATCTATCTATTTTAGATAGAATTCACAAAAAATATATATAATTAAATTAATAAATAATACTAGCAAAAATGTCTAGAAATGTATTGAATAATAATCTGATATTAGTGAGATATTTTATAGTAATATATTTAAGTATAACATTTTTGTTCCTCCTGATATCTTTTTAGCTTTTGTGCAGTATTTAATATTCTAAATCTATATTGTTTTTTGTGTATTAAATCAATATTATGTGTGTAGGGGTTTTTACCTGTCCTTCACTGTGTCATGACATTGACAGCGAGCACACAGGCTAGCAAATGAGCACTGAGAGCGTCTTTGATCTGCCCATGATATCTGCTGAAATGCTCATCCCACAACAAAGGCGAGTGTGAGGAGATTCAGGTAAAGCCTGGCCTTTTGATCTTCAGACCCACACTGCGCTCTTCGAGCTCCGGATTGACGCGGGTCATTAAAAATCCCTTGATGGAGGGCAGATAAGAGAACAAGGTTACACAAGAGGACGGCGCTGTCAGAAACGTGCCGGGGGATTAAAAAAAGAGGAGCCCCTGGAGCTGCTTCATCCATTTCAGCATGAGACTCTTCTCCAAAACAATGTCCACCTGTGACACGGGGCTCTCTGATGTCAGGAATATCTAAAGGTCAGGAGCAAATTCGGCTTCCTGCAATGTCCAGGCAATGAATTTGTGCTCACTTTTAACACTTATCAACAAAGATGATCTAAAAAAAATATGCTTTGGAATAGAAGTACTGTATCTACAATTAATCAATGTTATACCCCATTGTAGAGGTGATCAAAAGTAAAAATTTAAAATAACTTTTTAGTGTTTAATATTATACTTTAAACTATACATAATAGTATAAATAAGGAGATAATATTTTCTCCCTACTTCTATTAAACTGATATAAGCTGGGGTTAGAGCGCAGGGTCGCCCATGATACGGCGCCCCTGGAGCATAGAGGGTTAAGGGCCTTGCTCAAGGGCCCAAGAGTGGCAGCTTGGTAATACCGGGGCTTGAACCTTCCGATCAGTAACCCAGCGCCTAAACCGCTGGAGCTACCACTCCAAAAATGCAGCCTCTGATTGATGCCTACTCAGTAATTTGCCCAGACTTGTTGAGATCAGAACAGAAACAACCAGAAAGCTATAAAAAGCACATGAAGTGAAGCTGGCACTAGCTTCTGTTTGTTCAGAAAGCGCTCTATGTGTGTTTGTCTATATGGGAAGTGGTAAATGTATTAAAAAATATAAGAAAAAATAAAGCAAGCAGCAAAGAGAAAACAGTCTTTTCTGTCTGTTGCTTGCTTTTGAGCAGAACATTCTAGTTCGTGCCGATTGCACAGATTGCGCTTGCATGTCTATATGAACGCTTCACTCCCGGTGGGCACTCTTCGAGCAGGGTACCCCCGCTCCCTGTGGTTCCGGCCCTGCTCTCACTGAGGCTAGTTCCCCTTCAGGAACTCGGGCTGTGTCACAACAATTTGGGAATGCGCCAGAGTGCTCACACTCTAAAATAATGTAGGTAATCAGTCAAAAATTGGACTGCATCCCTGCACACCATGGCGGTCCTGCAGGCGTATGGTCCTGCATGAGCTAGATGTGGGAGGTGTCCCGGGTGGCCAGTTCATGAGCTCCGCTGGACAGCGGGCCTGGCTCTCAGAGTCACTAAAGAGACTGCTAGGTCTATTTACTGGTCCATGGCTGCCCTCGCCTCAACAGATAGGCACCTCTGGCTCACTCTGTCGGAAATGTCCTACAACCTATCCTCCTCCATTTTAGGCCCCAGACCAAGAGAAATTGAACCGGCTGTGTCTGGTACGTGCACTGGACACCTACGTCACAGGACGGGTCCCTGGAGAAATCTAATTAACTGCTCGTCTGCTATGGCCTTTCAAGGAGACGTCTCCCTGCAAATAAGCAGATGCTCAGCAGATGGGTTGTGGATGCTATTTTATCCACCTATGTGTCCTCTGGTCGCTCCACTCCATTCGGGGTCAGAGCGCACTCGACCCAGAGTGTGGCAGCATCTAAGGTTTGGTCCTCTGGAGTCTCTCTCTAAGACATTCGCAACACTGCGGACTAGTCCACCCCGCTGACTTTTGTAAGGTTTTTTAGCCTGAACCTCAATGCCACTCCTCTACCTCAATGCCACTCTTTTGTCCTTCGCCCTAGCTGTGCCTATTTACACTAGGTAAGTATTAGTCAGTCTGGTGCTATTAGATTTTTCTTCCCAAAGCATTTTTGATGCAGCTCAAGTTCCTGAAGGGGACCGTCTCCACGAAAATCCAATAACGCCATACTGACTAGTCCCTGCCCATCCACACTAGGCAGGGACTAGTCAGTCTGGCGTTATTACATTTTCATTCCCAAAGCTTTGTTGACGCAGCTCAAGTTCCTGAAGGAGAAGGTCTCCAGGTTATGTATGTAACCATGGTTCCCCGAGGGAACATGATGCTACGTCTCCATGACACACTGCCGTGCATCCCTTCCCCTCTTAGAAGCTAGCTCTGGCTTCACTCCATGTGCTTTTTATAGCTTACTGGTCGTGACTTCACCTTGCCGGTGACACCGTGCTTTCCATTGGACTAATTACACACGTGATTTAGAGCGTGGACAACGTGGAAACATTCCCAAAGTGTTGTTGATGCAGCCGTTCCCTCTGGGTTACATACGTAACCCGGAGATGGTTTTGCATTCCATTGCATGAATGACTGCCTGACACATTATTATTATTATTATTATTATTATTATTATTATTATTATTATTATTATTATTATTATTATTAATTAGCATCTATGGCAAGTCAGATCCATTGGTTCCCCACTTATCAGCTTATAAGACCTAAAACCTCTGCTGTTATTGTCATGGTTCCAGATAGCACACCTCCAATGTTTTTTGGAGCCCAGGCCATGACAAGTCAAAGCTGTTTTGATGGCACAAGGGAAAAATTAAAAATTATTTGGCAGGTGCTCTTAATATTATGTCTGATTGATGTGTATTGTTAGTATGAGTAATAAAAATTATGCATGTTGCTGTTAGAGTAAAATGCGGAGTGACAGAGTTACTGTTACCACAGAGCACCCTCAAGTGATTTGTTCCTCATATGCTACAATCATTTGTAAAACAAAAAGTTTTATCCATTTATAGTCATATTTAATGTGGTGGAACCGCAGAAAGATGTTGGTTTCTTTTGTCACTTACATTACAGCATATATAATCATTCATTCTCTCATCAGTCTCTATTCTTTTTTCTCTCTTAAAAATGTTAATAAGACAATAAAACCAGAGTTAATAAAGAATCAAGAGCAATCATTTTGGCAAACCTAAAGTGACCATGTTCAAATACAAACACAAACCTACTTTTAGATATAGTGGTGAATGGCACATCTGCATCTAACGCAGAATGTTTTTTTTTGTTTGTTTTGTTTGTTTTTTCATTAAATTTCTTATACATACTCAAAGTTTTTTTTATTTTTTTGTAGTGTTGTAAATTAGTGTGTGTATATATATATATATATATATATATATTCATTTATCCATTTTCTCCCGCTTATCCGTAATCCGGGTCGCGGGGGCAGCAGTCTAAGCAGGCCCCCGCCTTCGACTGCTGCCCAATCCTCACAGCACCGTCCCTTACGGTCCCTCCTGCAGGTGGTGAGCCCACGGGAAGGCGGCCCCACATCACGCCGACGTCACGGACCTTGATTTTTCGCTCGTAAGGGACCCCTGGAGCATAGAGGGTTAAGGGCCTTGCACAAGGGCCCAAGAGTGGCAGCCTGGCGATACCGGGGCTTGAACCTTCAGATCGGCAACCCAGCGCCTTAACCGCTGGAGCCACCACTCCCCACTTCATATATATATATATATATATATATATATATATATATATATATATATATATATATATATATATATATATATATATATGAAGATGATGATGATGATGATGAAAATTGTTCGAAAAATAGATAAAAAGAGGTTTATTTATTAGAATTAAGAATTCTTCCCATGTCTAGATGAAAAAAAAAATAAACAAGACAACAAGCAAAATCTACAAATAGATCTATTTTGCATATGAGTGAATAGAAAACACAGCGTTTGCAATTCAGTTAATTAAAACTCTGTTCTTTTAAATGCAGCATCAAAGTTGAATTTAACGTGAATAAATGCTGATGTTCATGTTGGATGAAATGCTAATGTGCGCTCTTTCCACTCATTTAGTGGAATAATACCTGCAATTAGAAGGTAATGGCTCTCTCACACACACACACACACACACACACACACACCAAACACGTTCAAACACGTTCAATTTTCATTTAAGGAAAATGAACATCAATGCTGAATGGAATCAAACCTGTGATTATGTGTTTCGAAGATTTTTTTTTTTAACTGAGGCTCTTGTTTGTTTAGGCATTTCATCAAAATTGTGTTTGCTGATTTGATCTTCGGCGCGTCGTTAGACTCAGAGACTGAATTAACACGTTCCCACTGAGGCGCTTTTATTGTTTGATTAAGGAGTCTGAAAGCCAGTTATACAATTTAAGCAAGTCCATGAATTTCCTGAACGAGAGTGACGAAATCCCAGCAGGCCGATTTACAGCTTCGTGTATCCACTG
This sequence comes from Silurus aristotelis, assembly GCF_946808225.1. Classification (NCBI taxonomy): domain Eukaryota; kingdom Metazoa; phylum Chordata; class Actinopteri; order Siluriformes; family Siluridae; genus Silurus; species Silurus aristotelis. The sequence continues at coordinate 13,493,807 of NC_139582.1, forward strand.
TGAGCGGATGATATTCTGGCAGCACTCAGGTGGAGATTTCTCTCTATCGTTATAATGAATGGAGGATCGCTTCTCATTTTTTGGATGAGGCACTAGCATGTTTGCTAAGCAATCTGTTTCAGCAGCTCATTTTCATCTGTAGCAAAAATCAACAGATAGTCAGCATTTTAGTTCCAACTGTTACATAAAGAAGTACTGTACAAGTGCTAGATTATGTTTGAAGATTAGAACAATCTATATGGCAATTTCTATTTATTTGTTTCTTTGTTTCTTTGTTTGATTGCTTGTTTGAAGTCCTGCACTGCATCTACACTAATTAGCATCAGTTGGAGCAGGAAATCCTAATATATAATATTAAGATTAAAATATCTTAACAGAACATTTACCATAGTTGCCATAAAATTAATCAGGAAAATAAATGAATTGCTATTGCAAATTTTGTGAAAAACTACACAGTATAATGTCACGTAACAAGGTAACAACCAGATACGAGTACAAATCAAAATACAAAACAAAGGAACGATAACTATAAATCAAAGTGTAGAAAACAACAAAGAAAAACACAGCCATGAATGACAAACATGATAAGTGTAAACTGTTATTTATGTACATAACCTAATTTACAGAGAATGTGATTTAGATGCCAACAGTCCTGTGACATAAAACATGGTGGTGCAGTGGCCGATGGGAAACTGTCAGGGAACCACCTGCCATGCCTCCCTCCAAGGCTCTTACTTAGCCTCTCCATGCTCTAATCGCCTGCACCTGTTACCTCATTCCTTGGCCTTTTTATAAGTTCCCATTTACACCTTACTCGCATTGGATCTACATAGTTACGTTTCGTGATCTACCTGATTCCTGACCGCCAGCATTCCCCGTTGGTTCCAGCCCCTAGTTCCGTTCTATGGGCTTTGCTGGTTCTAAGGACTATACCCGCATTCTGGAGTACACCCGCATTCTGGATTATACCCGCTTTCTGGATTATGAACGCGTTACAGCTTGTACCTCGCCTCACATCCTGTTTGTGTTGTGGATTCTATTAAAGACATTATTGAGTTACTCGCGCATCCTACACATGGTCACTGCCATGACAGAAACAGTGCATGGCCATATTTTACATATTGATGGACACTAAAATGAATGGTTGAATAGTTAATTGAAGAAAACAGCTGAATCCTATCTAAAGGAACGAACTATACTTCATAATAAGTATCATACGAAATATAAATAATTGAAACATATTACAATTATTGCTATTACAATTTTAATTTTTTTTTTATAATGTACCAGAAAATACTCTCTAAAACCAGTTTGTATAATTTATGCATATTAAGATTTATAGCATTTATAGCATCAGGTGGCTCGCAGGCCAATCTGGCAGAAGGCGTGGAGTCGGACGAGTCCTCTCCAGCCTCCCCTCCCGGGTCGAGCGCCTGCTCTTCGGGGAAGCATGCCTGGCGACTGCTTCTTCTCCTGGTCCGAGCGGCGCAGCGTTACATGTCTCTCTCTCTCTCCGAGGAGGATAAAATGATGGATGCTAGCGAGCCTGTGGACTCCTCAAAGCCTGTGCTGTACAAGGAGCTCCTCGAGGTTGTGACACGGGCCGTGTCCAAGCTGGATCTAGCTTGGCTGGTCGTGAAGCAGAAGCAGCGTGCACCCAGTGAGCTGGATTAGCATTTCCTGTGCCCCGTGTTACAGCCTCAGCACCTTCCCTGACCTGCACACTGAGGTGTCCGTGTCCTGGGGGACCCTTGTGCGGCGCATGTTTTTCCCAATGTTTCTCGATGTGCACGAATGCGTACTGCGTACTGTAGAGAAGGGCTACGTTATTCAGTTTGCCTCTTCTTCTCCCCGGTTCAACGGGATGTGTCCCACCCTGGTGGCTCTGGTACTGGAACAGGAGGTGCACACTCTTCTGAGAAACTGGGCCATCGAGGTGGTTCCCTCCCCCTCGGTCAGAGAGTCAGGCTACTAGAGCTCGTACTTCATTGTTCTGAAGAAGGATGGCGGGTTGCATCCCATTCAAGATCTTCACTCCTTGAACCACTCACTTATGAGGCTCGGGTTCAGGATACTCACTTTCAAAGAGATCGTGTCTCAGATCAAATCCAAGGACTGGTTTGTCACGTTAGATCTGTAGGACACATGCCCCCATGTGGCCATCCTTCCCGCACGCAGGAGGTTCCTGAGGTTGATTTCGGGGCGAAGCTTACCAATATCGGCCTAGCACTCTCATCACGTATCTTCACAAAGTGCGCGAACACACCACTGACATCGCTGCGTCTCCAGGGCATCTGCATTTTGAATTATATCGACGCTTGGTTGATATTGGCTCATTCAGAGCACCAGGCAGTTCGGCATCGAGATGTCGTTCTCGCCTGTATGAAGGAACTGGGGTTCAAACTGAACGACTGGAAGAGTGTACTTTCTCCAGTACAGAGAACCACTTTTCTGGGCATTGTGTGGGACTCGGCCAGTTGCGGGCATGGTTGACTCCCACCCGGATCGAAGTTATCCAACACTGCAGTCAGGAGGGTAAGAGAAGGCCAGCCACTCACTGTAAAGCAGTTCCAGAGGCTGCTGGGTCTCATGGTGGCAGCGTACAGTGTAATCCCACTCGGCCCACCCGCGGTTAAAACAGTTCCTCCCGGACCTAAGGGGCCACTATGTGTTGGTCCACACAAACAATGTGGTAGTCCAGTACATTAACCACCATGGGGGCCTCCGGTCTTACCCCTTGTACAAGCTGGCGCGAGAGGTCCTCCTGTGGTCCCAGGACAAACTCCTCTCACTAAAAGCCGTTTACATCCCGGGATGGTTGGATGTCAGAGCAGACGCCTTGTCGAGACATTGGGCCATGGTACAGTCGTGGCCGAGACTACGTCTGTACGCCTTTCCCCCAATCGCGCTGCTCTTGGGAGTTCTGGAGAGAGTTCACTGGGAAGGAGTCCCTCTCTTCCTGGTAGCGCCTCTCGCATGCTTAGTTCTGGAGTTCTTACAGGAACAGTTTGCCACAGGGTTATCTGCAGCGCATGGAGGCTGAGGCCCGGGACGTGACCCAAAGTGCCTGTCTGGGATTTGGCAGTTGTGTTGGCGGCTCTATCAGAGCCCCCCTTCGAGCCCTTGGCCGAATTTGCCCTTAGGTTCCTGTTGGTCAAGACCGCCTTTCTCTTGGCAATTTCCTCCCTGAAGACGATCAGGGATCTACGGGCTCTGTCCATGGCCCCGTCCCGCCTGGAATTGCCTCTGGCATGGCCAGAGTGTTTCTGTATATGAATCCTGGGTACGTACGTATGGCTTCCACTTGACCTGTCATGTTACAGGCATTCTGCCCTCCTCAGTGTATAGCCCCCGGCCAGGAGATACAGAACCGACTGTGTCCAGTGCGAGCATTGTAAACCAGCCTCCACAGGACGAGTCCATGTGGGAAGTCGGAGCAGCTGTTAGTCTGCTGTGACCCTAATAGGAAAGGTTTCCTAGCCATTAAGCAGATGTTATGCTGGTGGGTAGTGGATGCCACCCTTTTAGCTTACGAGTCCTCTGGTCTCCCCGCTCCGCTCAGGGTCAGGGCTCACTCCACCCTGAGTGAGGCAGCCTCTATTGCCTGGTCTGCTGGAGTATCACTTCAGGACATTTGCGACGCTGCAGGCTGGTCCACCCCGCTGACCTTTGTTGGGTTTATGGCCTCGACTTAAAATCCACTCCAGGCTCCTCTGTCCTGTGTGTCGATGCCGAGGCCCTCACACATTTGGCATGGTCTGGTCAGTGTGGCGTGATTATACACTCGTTCCCAAAGCGTTTTGACGCAGCTCGAAGTTCCCGAATGGGGAACGTCTCTAGGTTACGTATGTAACCCTAGTTCCCCGAGGGAACAAGATGCTGCGTCTCCGTGCCACACTCCCTGCATCCCTGCGGCGCTTACCTTCTTTCTTTGAAGAAGCTAATGTCGCTACCATCGCACAGCCATCTTGTAGCTTCCTGGTTTACGTGAAGTCACCCGCCTATGATGTCACGTCTTGCCTATTGGCCAGATTTCACACGTGGTTCAGAGCGTGGACAACGCACGGGCGTTCCCAAAGCGCTTCAATGCAGCGTCTCCTTCCGTCGGGGAACTAGGGTTACATATGTAACCTAGAGACGTTCCTACATCACACTTCACTGCTGTCACACTGTCCTCATACATGTCCTGCACCACCCACACATACTTCTTTGCCACACCTGAATTCCTCAAACAATGCCAAGTCCTTTGTAACAGTCAGAGGTAAATTTGTAATTTGCAGTAGAAAATACAGAAGAGTTACCATTTAGCTCTTTCTTAGTAATTAATAAATTATTCAATTGCAATCATTTTCCTTTGTGGTTTAAGTAATTTTCAATGTCACTGTCAATGTACTGTATTTTTATAATGCTTTACTACTATGTTTTATATAAAATGAATGGAGCTTGATGTTAAAGATCCATAAAGTTATTTAGTGACTTAAGAACTTTGAGGATGGATTTGGACTATAATTAATATGCACATTCTGCTAAAATAGCTTAGGACTGCAGTTTGCATGAACAGTTTTACATTTAAGCACCTATCACAGTACACCTCAACAATTATAAATCTACAATAAATTAACATTCGGCATCACCCAGATGAGGATGGGTTGTTTTTTTGAGTCTGGTTCCTCTCAAGGTTTCTTCCTCATACCATCTCAGTTTTTTCTTGTCATTGTTACCACTGCCTTATTTATTTAGGATAAACCTAAAAGGGGTAAACTTGTCACAAATTCATAACGATTTTATCACTGTAAAGCTACTTTTGGTTTCCATTTTCAATTTCCATTGTTGAAAGCAGCATGTGAATAAAAAACTGAATTGAATGAAAAATATTACTTTAATGCGAATAATGTCTATATTCTTATTGCTTAATTCTAATAAACAGAAGCTTTCTTTAGTTATCTTGCCATAATTGCAAAATTAAGTTGAGAGGTTATAAGACTTAAATTATGTTATTCACAGCTTTTTTTTTAGAATAACCTGTAATAGTAAAAAATTTAAAAACATTGTCATGATGGTGGGTTGCATCCCATTCAAGATCTTCACTCCTTGAACCACTCACTTATGAGGCTCGGGTTCAGGATACTCACTCTCAAAGAGATCGTGTCTCAGATCAAATCCAAGGACTGGTTTGTCACATTAGATCTGTAGGACACATGCTCCCATGTGGCCATCCTTCCCGCACACAGGAGGTTCCTGAGGTTGCTTTCGGGGCGAAGCTTACCAATATCGGTCCTCCCGTTCGGCCTAGCACTCTCATCCTATACCTTCACAAAGCTACTTTTGGGCATTTTCCATTGTTGAAAGCAGCATGCAAATAAAAAACTGAATTGATTGAAAAATATTACTTTAATGCGAATAATGTCTATATTCTTATTGCTTAATTCTAATAAACAGAAGCTTTCTTAAGTTATCTTGCCATAATTGCAAAATTAAGTTGAGAGGTTATAAGACTTAAATGATGTTATTCACAGCTTTTTTAGAATAACCTGTAATAGTAAAAAAATCAAAAACATTGTCATGTTTTTTGTTTTTTTTCTTGTTTTTTTTTTTCCAAATGCAGCTTTGTTCTAAGTAATATGATCAGCCAGTGTGGACATGTACCAGCACAAAACTACATCTCAAAATGCACACAATCTGAAACTACTGTAGCCTTTTAATGAGAAGCACATTCATCATCATGCACATGCCGTTCTACTACAAGAACATGATCCACCAGCTACTTTGCCTCTCTGAATCTTTTTATTATGCATACACATAGAGTACTGTATCATAGAAATGTTTCACTGTAGAATAGACACAGTGTCTGAATTTACACTGCATTATGTTTTGATAAATGTATTAGATTAAAGTCAGATTATTTGCTATTAAAAGATGATCTTAGCCATAATAGAGTATTTTAAAATGTATTTAAAAAATACTATGGCAACCTTAATATTAACTATCCTGTCTGCTGCTTGGCTCCAAGCATTGAGCAATATTTTTTTTTCTGCTGCAGTGAGCCTCTAATTGGCTTTTTTGCTTTTTTTAATTTCCCTTTCAGAAACTCGAGCTGTATCAACAACGCTTTGGAACGCATTGTCCATGCTCTGAATCCCATGTGTATCTGTCCAATGGACAGCTACAAAATTAAGGCTACCAAGAAGACTAAGCACACCAACTGTGTGCTCCCTACCCCCGCTATTAGTAGCGGACCTGGAGAACTTGCAGCCTCGAAAAAAGCTGCACCAGGGCGTAGCCCTGGTTTTAGGCATAGCAGAGGTCAGTCTCACCCCAGTCAGACCAAGTGCTGGACTCTTACGTCCATAGGATGAGTCCATGGAGAAAGTCAGATCAGTTGTTCTTCTTCTATGGCCTTCCTGCTAACAGGCAAAGCAGGTGGATTATCAGTGGTAGGTCCTCTTATGAGTCCTATGGTTGCCCCGCTCCTTTGGTGGTTAAAGTGCACTCGACCCGGAGCGTGGCAGCCTCTAAGGCCTGGTCCTCTGAAGTTTCACTCCATGACATCTGCAACGCTGCGGGCTGGTCCATCTCGCTGACCTTCAAGTTTTATAACCTTGACCCTAGTGCCATTCCTGGCCCGTCTGGCGATATTGAACTCTAGTTCCCAAAGCATTGTTGATGCAGCTCGAGTTCCTGGAAGAGAACGTCTCCAGGTTAATTATGTAACCCTGGTTCCAGGAGTGAACGAAATGCTGCGTCTCCATGCCACACTACCGGCTTCACTCCATGCGCTTTTTATAGCTTCCTGGTCATGAAGTCATCGTGACCATTGGACGGCTTTCCATTGGACGGATTACACACGTGATTCAGAGAGTGGACAATTCGTAAGCGTTCCCAAAGTCTTGTTTCCTCATGAAACCAGGTTTACATAACCTGAAGACGTTTTTGACCACCAACTGCATTAACACTGAACCTCGTTAGAAGCTCAACAAGGCAGTAAGCATGCTGTAGCACGATTATACAAAATCTACCACAGTAAATATTAAAGCTGATCAATATTTCAGTGTCATATTAAATGTATGATAATGTACACAAGGACTTTCTGAAGATTAATATTTGTTGAAGCCAAATATTTATTCATCACCATTGTGCTGTTGTAAGGAACATCTGCATATGGTTACATTTTATTAAATCATCAATATATGTCTCACACATGATCATAAGCCTATTTTTTTTATTCTTGTTTCTTATTATTTAATAATTAAACAGTTCCAAAAAAACATAGTTATGTATAAATACATTTTTTGTGTTTTTAAACATTTGTCCCATCCAGGAGAAGCAAGAGTTCAGGCGATGGTGATGACTTCAGCAACTCTAATGGCTTTCAGTCTGTTACATTGCCACATCATCTACACAAAATAATAAATATTGGAACTAGTGGGAATAGAGATGATGCCCTCTATTTCTGTAGCTCAGGCTGCTCTCTTCCCAGCAGAAATCTACAAATGAGGTGAATACTTTTGGTCTCATTGGTGTTTTCGTACAATGTGACTCATCCTTCATTGGACCTCGGTCACGATAGTGTTTTTTCTATCCTTATAATGCCAAGAAACGAATACAACACAACATTGCTCTCACACAATGATGGTCAGGAACTTCTGGAAATTGAGAAAGCATCAGATCATGTTATAACAAGTTTTACGAGAAGAAATAGCCACAGAACAATTGTGGCGGAGATGAAAGATTTTTTTTTTTTTTTTAACAATAGCACTGAGGTTTCTCCACTTGACCATTTCAAAGCAATAATAAAGAACAATAATATGTTTATAGACATTTAGTCACATATTCACAACATGCTTCATTAGTTTGCATGATGTTACTTAGCAATGATATTTAACCCTTTAGGAGAACCTAACAACCATTTGGCATACATATTGTAAATGTTAACTAAGTAATTTAGGCAGTGTTACCAAATCCTTATTCCACCTATGATTAGAAATAAGTTCATAATACCAACCAGCTACCTGAGAAAGATTATTAAAAGATGTGCTAAAGAATCCCTTTTCTCAAGAATATTAACACAATTTAGCTTAATTTTTAACTCCTGACATGTTCAAGATACAATATCTGGATGAAAGTTTGTGGACACCTGACCATAAGATTCATGTGTGCTTATTTGCTTTGCATTTGAAACACCCACTCTATGGAAAGTTTAGTATTAGTAAAGCATTAGTAAAGTCAAGCACTGATGTAGGTTGAGAAGGCCTGAGGTGCAGTCAGTATTCCAATTCATCCCAAATGCATTTAATAGAGTTGAGGTAAGACCTCTATAGCAGTCCACTCAAGATCTTTCACTACAACCCATACAAACCATATCTTCATGGTGCTGGCTTTGTGCACAGGGGCTTTTTCATGTTGGAACAGGTTTCAGTCTACTAGTTCAAGTGAAGGGTAATTGCCACTGCACCCCAAGACATCCTGTATTTTATTTTTCCAACTACATGCAAAAGGTTGAGCGAAATCACATATGGCTATAAAAGACAGGTGTCTCAATACTTTTGTCTATATAGAGTATTTAGACTTTGTACCAAACAATTAAACACACACACACACACACACACACACACACACACACACACACACACACACACGTAGAAGAACATATACCAATAAGCCTTATATTAACCAGGTTCAAGATATCAAGACTGAAATAATGTGGAATAATTTGAAGTTGTAACCCCCACCACTTCCACCACCACACACATGCGCACACAATTACCCACTTACAACTCACAACCAAAAATGTAAAATGTATACACTCTGAAAAGAGATTTTTCAAGAGTTCTTTGTAAAATTAAGTTTTATATCAAGAAAAGACTCATATTAAGTGCTGTACAAATTATGAACATTTACATTTTGTGATTTTTTTGCTTTTCAATTAAGTATTTTTTTTTATATATATTTTCTTAGATAAAAAACGATCAAGAAAGAGTTAAAGGAAAAAGGTTTTACCAAAATATAAATAATATATAATTTAACATGCTTCTTGTTGAATATTTTTGGCCTAGTTCGCACCACAGAACGTCTCAGCTCTCAGCTGTCATGCACTGTTCCTTTACAGTGATGATCATTTAATTCATCATGTTCTGACACTTCACTCTGCTTTGACCCTACAAACACTCGTCCTAAGTGCTTCTTCCCATTTCAATCCCCTGTGAAGCCGCTGATTATTCCATTCCCCCTTCTTTCCACTGGATTGAGCAACAGGGTACAGACAATTTTTTGCTCTAACCTCAATACTTTATTCTGTGGAATTCTGCTCTTGTGAAAATCTCAGCAAGGCGCCGAGGTCTAAACCACGGAGATGGAAAGAAACTGGAGAGAAGCATGGTGGTTCTGTGGCCTCGCAGAGGGTTTTGACTCTCTAACTCAATGTGGTTTAAAAAAGCTGAGTCAAGTTCACACCAGCTGTCTTGGCAGAAACACAAGGACATACACACGAGGATATTTTTTAAAATGATCAAGAAGACATTAGAAATAACCTTTTGTTTTTTAACCTTTCTATTTTATAAAGCTGAGGAAGAAAAAAATGGCTTCAATTACACTTCGTATTTTACAGACTTCTCTATCCACCTTTCTCTTTGTCTCACTCATTCTCTCTCACAGTGTCAGGCTGCAGACGCGGAAGCCGATATAGTCCGATCATTGTCCTTTTATTTCAACAACCGTACAACACAAAAACACTCATAAGCCGTTGAAAACAACAAACAAAGACATCCGCTCGATACGCGTTGTCCGCTGAGTTCGAATGTCCCAAGCATAATCCATAAAGCCTTCGGCAATGAGTAATCCAAGTCGGAAGTGGAATTCGCATATACAGCCGGCGGTCGAGCAGCCACGCGATTGTCCAGCTTGACAATATAATGACCGACAGCCTGTGACTCAAGAACGTGAGTTTATGTAGTCTGATCTTTCATGAGCCACAGCTGTCGGTAATCTTGGGAAGCAGCGTGACTGCTATCGAGGGGGGCGTGGCAGGGTGGATCTCTGACAGCTACAGACGGGGGCGTGGCAGGGTGGATCCCTGACACACAGACACACAAATACACACATCTTTATCTTTGTCCAGATTTGTAACTTTTTTGTTAACATTTTGCTATATGCAACACCTTGTGAAAGAAAACTGTGTTAAGATACATTTTAATTTAAGTTAATATTTACATTTTCACTGTTAAAGTGCATTTAAAAATAAAAATATTCTCTAAATTTTTAGTAAATATAGAACCCTTAAATGTTCTCCAGTTGTCCTTTTCACAGAACACAGATTTTTTTCCTTCTTAAAAATGTCATTTTAGAAGGATAAGAACCCGTTTGCCATATTTCATGACATATTAAAGATATTAATAAGTAATTAATTAACAAGAAATCATTTTTGGTGATTCTTATGAAGGTATTATATGAGGGTCTCATATAATAATTTAATGAAGTTAATTAAAGTAAAATCATACTGATAGGAAAAGACCTTTGCATAATTTTTTTTTTTTTTTTTTTTTTTTTTTTTTAGAACCTTTAATGGTTCCCCAAGAGTAGGAAGACTGTAATGTGAGGTTCAGGGAAGAGGTCAGACAGGGTCTCTGTGGTGGTGAAGAGGTGCTGGATGATTGAGCAACTACTGCAGAAGTGATAAGGGAGACAGCTAGAAAGGTACTTGGTGTGACATCTGGAAATAGAAAGGAAGACAAAGAGACATGGTGGTGGAATGAGGAAGTGCAGGAGAGCATAAGGAGAAAGAGGTTGACAAAACAGAATTGGGATCGACAGAGAGATGAGAAAAGTAGGCAGGAGTACAAGGAGAAGGAATATGAGGAGCTGTATGAGAAGTTGGGCACTAAGGAAGCCGATATATATTATACCGATTGGCCAGGCAGAGGGAGCGAGCTGGGAAGGATGTTCTGCAAGTTAGAACAATAAAGGCTAGAGATGGAAATGTGTTGACTAGTGAGGAGAGTGTGTTGAGAAGATAAAGGGAGTATTTTGAGCAGCTGATGAACGAGGAAAATGAGAGAGAGAAGGTTGGATGGTGTGGAGATGAAAGCAGAAAGCAGAAAGTGGATAAGATTAGTAAGGAGGAAGTGAGAGCAGCTATTAAAAGGATGAAGAGTGAAAAGTCGGTAGGACCAAATGACATACCGGTAGAAGCGTGGAGATGTTTAGGCGAGATGGCAGTGGAGTTTTTAACCAGATTGTTTAAGGAATGGAGAAAGAGTGTGCTGATATTGGTTTTTAAGAATAAGGCAGATGTGCAGACCTGCACTAAATACAGGGAAATTAAGTTGATCAGTCACACCATGAAGTTATGGGAAAGAGTAGTGGATGCCAGGCTGAGAGAAGAGGTGACCATCTGTGAGCAACAGTATGGTTTCATGCGGAGGAGAAGAGCACCACAGATGCCTTATTTGCTTTGAGAATGTTGATGGAGAAGTATAAAGAAGGTCAGAAGGAGTTGCATTGTGGTTTTGTGGATTTAGAGAAAGCGTACAACAGGGTGCCAAGAGAGGAGTTGTGGTATTGTATGAGGAAGTCAGGCGTGTCAGAGGAGTATGTGAGGGTGGTTCAGGATATTTATGAGGACAGTGTGACAGCAGTAAAGTGTGCAGTAGGAACAACAGACTGGTTCAAGGTGGAGGTTGGACTGCATCTAGGATTGGCTCTGATCCCTTTCCTGTTTGCAGTGGTGATGGACAGGTTAATGGATGAGGTCTGACAGGAGTCTCCGTGGACTATGATGTTTGCGGATAATATTGTGATTTGTGGTAAGAGTAGGGAGCAGGTTGAGAAGAGCCTGGAGAGGTGGTGGTATGTGCTGGAGAGAAGGGGAATGAAAGTCAGTAGGAAAAAGACAGAGTACATGTGTATGAATGAGAGGGAGGGCAGTGGAGTGGTGCGGTTGCAGGGAGAGGAGGTGGAGAAGGTGGAGGAGTTCAGGTACCTGGGGTCAACAGTGCAGAGTAATGGAGACTGTGTTAGAGAAGTGAAGAAAAGAGTGCAGGCAGGGTGGAGTGGGTGAAGAAGAGTGACAGGAGTGATTTGTGATAGAAGAGTATTTGCAATAATAAAAGGGAAAGTTTATAGGACTGTGGTGAGACCTGCGATGTTGTATGGATTAGAGACAGTGGCATTAAATAAAAGACAGGAGGTGGAGCTGAAGGTAGCAGAGTTGAAGATGTTAAGGTTTTCGTTAGGGGTGATGAGGATGGACAGGATTAGAAATGAGTTTATTGGAGGGACAGCGCATGTAGGACATTTTGGAGACAAGGTGAGGGAGGCGAAATTGAGATGGTTTGGACATGTGCAGAGGAGGGACATGGGGTATATCGGTAGGAGAATGCTAAGGATGGAGCTACCAGGAAAGAGGAAAAGAGGAAGGCCAAGGAGGAGGTTCATGAATGTGGTGAAGGAAGACATGCAGGTAGTTGGTGTGACAGAGGCAGATGTAGAGGACAGGGGGTTGTGGAGACGGATGATCCGCTGTGGCAACTCCTAATGAGAGAAACCGAAAGAAGAAGAAGAATGGTTCCCCAAGAGGGGCACAGAGAATTCTTTTTTTTATTTATATTTTTGCTTTGGTTATATTTCCCTGTCATTCAACAGGGAAATACTTTTAACATTTTGATCATCGTTCAACATACCCCTCAAGAACCACTAAAGGACACTTTTTTCGAATAGTTTATAAATTACCAATAATCTATTGTAAATGTTAAACTCAGAAAAAAAGTTTTTTTCTAAATGAAAAGACATTAAGTGTTTTTACTATCACAAAGCTTTCTAGGTAGAAGGCATTTTAATTAATTGGTTGATTTAATTATCCAGTAAATTCAATGTTTAAGCTTTTGGGTTACTGATTGGAAAGTTAGAGGTTCAAGCATTAGAACTGCCAAGCTGCCAATGTTGGGTACTTTAGCAAGGCCCTTAACCATCTCTTGCTTAGTGGTGGTGTATCATGGTTGACCCTGCCCTCTAACCCTATCTATCAACCAAACTGGTACATGCAATAAAATAATTTTCACTTTGCTATAATACATACAGTAGGTGACAAGTAAAAGCGTTTACCAAATATAATACAACAACAGAGGAGCCATTATAGGGTGAAAGTCAATTAAAATGCCAATACTAAACACTATTTTCTGCTGGAGAACTGCTGGGGATAATGTTCAAGCTCATAAAAGGCTGATTGACTTTATATCAAACTCTCGTTGATTTGTTAGGAGCAAAGTTTTCATAAAAATTCTGGCCTTAGCATTTAATGTCTGCATTTTGCTTCCCTGATACACCATGTTTCATAAAAAGCTTTGTTCCATGTTGAATAGAAAAAGCTTGATAGTGTGGTGGGAATGGCACTCATGATTCAGTGGTTGGAGTGAAAATAATCCAGAGTTGATTCTGTGAATATGAGCTGGTTTGTAGCAGATCCTCGAGCTGTGTCAAGATCTCTCGTTTAAGCCCTCGAGCTTTAAAACAGCGCAGCTCCTCGGAGAATAGTTGCTTTAATATATGCGCACAGAGGTGGCGTGAACGCTCAACACCACTGTGCGATTCACTCACCAGACCATTTCATTTTTTCATTTCTTCTTTAAAGGGGACTACTTTAACAGGAAATGGGCCGTGAGTTGTCGCTGTTGCCAGGAAACAGCTGAAGGGAACCTGTTTGAAGCGTTTTGTAGGGCATTTACAGAGGCCATTTTGAGTCATGATGCCTGAAAGAGCTGAAGAAACAGTCATGGCGTTTTTTTTTTTTTTTGTGTGTATCCAAAGAAAAAAAAGCTCCCATCTGGAGACGTATATTGTAAAAGGAAAAAAAGAACACACATCATTCTGTGTGATTACACCTTGACAACACAGGCTGCTATTTGGAATATCCAGGCATACAGCGTGGTTAGCTTTAAGAGCACCATTTAAGAGCGATTATGTTGGAGCGAATGTTCCTGTCTTATTCTGCCAGGCTGGGATGTGAGATGGTATAATGGGCCAAGTTATAAAAAAAAGGGGGGAAAAACATTTAAATTTCTAAAGCAACAATATTCAAAGAAACTCATGAAGAAAATGTATTACATAATTGATTCTATTTATTGCTTCCTGCTTGCTGTTTTTAATTTCTGGTGAAATTCTCTCAGCTTTAAGAGTCATAGGTGAAGGCAGTTGCTGAAAAGTTTTAAAAAGTCTGAAATGGTATGTTTCACACACTTTTACTGCAAAGATTAACACCTGCTTTTGTGCTAGAAATGAAGCATAAAACAAGCAATATATTTAAGCACTGCTATGCTTTGAAAAATAAAATGGGCAGCCATCATTTTATAAAAGCTATTAAGTGTAACCTTATTTATATACAGCACGATAAAGTTCTTTCCAGTTTGTGATTTTAGAAACATTTTTTTTATTTTTGTTTTGAGAATTGGGATTAAGGGCATAAATCAACATATATCCAAAACATTCAATATCTTTTAGCATATCATGCACCTGAACAAATATATACATTATTACCCACAATGCATTGCACTTTCATTGTCAGAAACACTCTCAAAATGTTATGCACGTACGAGGCGAAAGCGGAGCTGGGCAAAAACAGAGTTTTAATGATAGGTGCAGAATAATCCAAGGAACACACACAACCAGAATTAAATCGGCAGCGCAAGCAAAAGTCTGTATCGGAAGTTTGTTTAGCAGATAGAGATCTGCAGGGGAGCTGGCAGCAGAACGGGAAATGACAGCTAGAGTCCATAAGCACAATAACGGACGGTGATAGTGGGAAGCGGACTTGCTTATATAGGAGGGAGTCTGATGGAAGTCAGGTGCGCCGAGTTAGTAATCAGGCAAGGAGCTCCGAGTTAGCGGGGCATGAGCGGGTGCGACGAGGCCTGCCCCTGCCCAGGGGCACAGGGCGAAGCGGGTGAGCCGCGTGGAACTCCACCAGCAGCGCCGGGTCCAGGACGTCCTGCCGGGCCACCCACAAGCATTCCTCCGGTCCGTATCCCTCCCAGCACCGCGTAGACCCCTGGCTGGTCTACGACCTCCGGCTGGACGGACGCGTCGGGGCCACCTAGAGAGGGAGAGAGAGACGGACGGTAAGGCTTTAGCAGAGATACATGGAACGTCGGGTGGATACGATACCTAGTCGGGAGCTCCAGACGGTAGGTCACCTCGTTGACCTGCCGGGTGATCTTGAACGGGCCTACAAAGCGGGGGCTTAGCTTGCGGCACGGGAGCCTGAGCCGTAGGTCTCTGGTGGAAAGCCATACTCGTCACCTGGCCGGAAACGTGGCGCCTCCAGCCGACGGGCGTCGGCGTACCATTGTGTGTTCCGTACCGCTCTCCGGAGTTGTGTGTGTGCCGACTTCCAGACCCAATTGCTCTCCCGAAACCATGTGTCAACGGCGGGCACGTCACTGGGCTCGTCGGACCAAGGGAACAGCGGAGGCTGGAAACCTAGTGTACACTGGAAGGGCATAATCCCCGTCGCGGCCTGAAGCGAGTTTTGGGTGTACTCGGCCCATGGCAGAAAGAGACACCAGCTCTCCTGGTCCTGGCTGCAATAAACCCGAAGATACTGGCTGAGCTCCTGAATCTTCCTCTCCGCCTGCCCGTTGGTCTGGGGATGGTAACCGGAGAAAAGGTTGACCGAGACCCCTAGGAGACGAAAAAAAGCCCTCCAGACCCGTGAAGTGAATTGCGGTCCTCGGTCCGAGACGATCTCCTCCGGGAGGCCGAAGGTGCGGAAGACCTGGTGGAATAGGGCCTCGGCTGTTTCCAGGGCGGTCGGCAGGCCCTTCAGGGGAATAAAGCGACAGCCTTTCGAGAACCGGTCCACAACCACCAGGATGCAGGTGTTTCCTTTGGAACGGGGGAGATCGGTGACATAGTCGATGCCCAGGTGGGACCAAGGACGTTGCAGGACCGGAAGAGGCACCAACCTGCCCATGGGCAGGCGACGCGGTACCTTGGCCATGGCGCATGTGGGGCATCCTTGAACAAAGCGTGCGACCTCCCTCGTCATACCGGGCCACCAGTACCGGGCTTGAACGAGCTGGAGGGTGCATTTCTCGCCGGGGTGGCCAGCCCCTAACCCTTCATGGACCCACTGGACTAGCTCCCGTCGGCATGCGGTTGGTACATAAACCCGTCCCTCAGGGCATTCCTCCGGGCTCGGTTCCTGGAACGTAGCCGTGCGGATCTCTTTATCTAAGTCCCAGACGATCGGCCCCACGATGAGATCGGGTGGAAGGATGGGGACCGGGTCCCCGGGTTCGTCGGGCCCAAACAGGCGGGAGAGGGTGTCCGCCTTACCGTTTTGGGCCCCCGCTCGATAGGTGACTAGGAAGCGGAAGCGGGTGAAGAACAGGGCCCAACGAGCCTGCCTGGGGTTCAATCTTCGAACCTCCCGCAGGTACTGGAGGTTCTTATGATCCGTGATGACCGTAAACGGGTGCTCAGCACCTTCCAGCCAGTGCCTCCATTCCTCCAGGGCGAGTTTGATGGCCAGGAGCTCCCGGTTCCCGATATCATAGATCTGTTCCGCCGGGGTGAGTTTGTGGGAAAAATACGCACACGGGTGGAGCTTTGGAGGGGAGCCCGTCCGTTGAGAGAGGGTCGCCCCGACCCCCGTCGAGGATGCGTCCAACTCGACGATAAAGGGATGTGTGGGATCCGGGTGGCGAAGGACGGGGGCGTGGCAGAAACGCTCGCGGAGCTCGTCGAAAGCCTCCTGAGCCTTTATGGGTCCAGCTGAGGGTGCGTGCCCTTCCCCGGAGGAGCGAGGTGAGGGAAGCGGTGATCTGGCTGTAACCCTGGATGAACCGAAAAAGTTGGCAAAGTCCAGAAAGCGTTGGAGCTCTTTGATGGTGGTCGGGACAGGCCAGTCCTGCACTGCTTGGACCTTCTCTTCATCCATTTGAATCCCCTGGGAGCTAATGACGTAACCGAGGAACCGGGTCTGAGGGCGGTGGAACTCGCATTTGGAGAGGTTCAAGTATAGGTGTTGTGAACGAAGCGCTCCTAGAACTTGTTTCACATGGTCCAGGTGTTCCTCCAGAGTCCGTGAGTATATGAGGATGTCATCGATGTAAACCATCACGAACCTCTGGAGCACTTCGTTCATGAACCCCTGAAATACGGCCGAGGGAGATGCAGAGGCCGTACGGCATGACCCGGTACTCGTAGTGTCCCGAGGGCGTGATGAAGGCCGTCTTCCACTCGTCCCCCTTCCTGATGTGCACCAGGTTGTAGGCGCTTCGTAGGTCGAGCTTGGAGAAGATCCGCGCCTCCGGTAGCTCCTCCAGGGCCGTCGGAACGAGCGGCAGGGGATAAGGAAGAGGAACGATATGGGAATTTAGTCGTCCTGTAGTCGATGCAGGGCCGGAGACCACTGTCCTTCTTCCCCACAAAGAAGAAGCTGGAGGCCGCCGGAGAAGTGAAAGGCGGCAATAAACCCTTGACGGAGGGCCTGTGCGATGTATTCCTCCATCCGCCTTGTGTTCAGGGGCTGATAGGGGGTAGATTCTGCCTTTAGGCAGCTTCGCCTCCGGAAGCAAGTCGATCGCACAGTCCCAAGGCTGGTGAGGGGGAAGACGAGTGGCGGCCTGTGCGCTGAACACATCCTCGTAGGCCCGGTACTCCTCAGGGAGCTCAACCTGTGTGTCTGTGGTGGCGGCTTCCACCTGGGTAGCACCCACGACGGCCCGTGGGATCCTGGAGGGAAGTCTGGAGAGGCAGTGTTGGAGGCAGTGAGGGCTCCACTCCAGGATGTCACACGGTCCCCAGGAACACCTCGGCGTGTGTTGTTGAAGCCAGGGCCTTCCCAGAATCACGCTGACAGTGGAGTCCTCAAGCACCATGAACCCTAGCCCTTGGATGGTCTGCATGGCTAAGTCCTGGGAGCCCCTCTCTCGGCGGAGCTGTAGCTGGTTGAGGCAGGCCTGGGAGATGAAATTCCCTGCGGAACCGGAGTCGACCAGCGCCCGTACCGACAGAGATAGAGTGGGGGTTAGCAGAGTCACCAAGAGCTTAGACAAAGGAGATATTTCTGTTGGAAAAGGAACTGAACTCACCGAGGCCCGGGGTGGGCGAGTAGGGCAGCTGGCGATGAGGTGACCTGGCTTTCCGCAGTACAGACATCTACCCGTAGCCAGGCGGTTGTTACGCTCCCTCTGGGTCCCGAGCTGCATGGGTTCGACCCCCGAAGCCGTGGGCGCTGCGGGTTGCGTGGCTGGAAATGGCGACGTGGGCAGAGGTGGCGAACTCCGGCAGGCAGCCAAACGCTGTGCGAGGCCGATGGATTTCTGTATGAATCCTTCTAAACCAACAGAATCGTCGTGAATGGCCATCGCAAGCTTTATTTCTGGAGCCAAACCTTGCCGATAAATCCCGAGCAGCGCTTCCTCGTTCCAGCCACAAGATCCTGCCAGGGTGCGAAAACGGAGGCTGTAATTGGTAATGGCAACCCGAGCAGCTAATCCACTGTAGAGAGGACTCCGGGGGAGGTACTGAACACTTCCCGGAAGTGCGCGGTGAATGCGGTGTAGGAATACACCACTGGTCCTGTGGCTTCCCAGAGAGATTGAGCCCAGGCCAACGCCTTCCTCGGAAAGCAAGGAGATAATAAACGCGATCTTTGCTCGAGCGGTGGGAAAACGTTGCGGCTGCATTTCTATGAAGAGGTTTACTTGCATCAAAAACCCGCGGCATTTAGATGGTTCACCGGAGAAGGTGGACGGGAACGCCATCGGAACGCAGGCGGCTGCTGAGGTGGGATGAGCGGCGGCGGAGCGATGTGCGATGTGGCGCCGGCGTGTGAATCCATATCCAGGTGAGGGGCGGCTTATTCCCTTTTCCTTTCTCTTTCAGTCCGTTATTCTGTTATGCACGTAGAAAGCGGAGCTGGGCAAAAACAGAGTTTTAATGATAGGTGCAGAATAATCCAAGGAACACACACAACCAGAATGAAATCGGCAGCGCAAGCAAAAGTCTGTATCGGAAGTTCCTTTAGCAGATAGAGATAGCACGGAGAGCTGGCAGCAGAACGGGGAATCGTGAAACCGACAGCTAGAGTCCATAAGCACAATAACGGACGGTGATTGTGGGAAGCGGACTTGCTTATATAGGAGGGAGTCTGATGGAAGTCAGGTGCGCCGAGTTAGTAATCAGGCGAGGAGCTCCGAGTTGGCGGGGCATGAGCGGGTGAGAGCGCAGGGCGCTCTCTGACACAAAACAGAAAATCTGTAATAAATAATAAATAGAATTCAATAGTAAAAGTTCACAAAGACATCATATTAAGCAATTTTGTGTATTTTTGGGTAGACTCCACACAAACAATTATTCATGTTCTTCCCTGTTTAGAAATATATAACAAAAAAGGTTTTAAGGTAATTTCACTGTACATGCATTTAATTAAAGTATACAAATATTTTTTACTCATCTTATTACTTTAAGCATGAAGTAAAGCAAATTGAAACTTAAACACAACTTATACATACAACTTATAAACAACTTCTGTATATAAAACCCATAGAATCATAATGATAAACTGTTAAAATTAGCATTTGGATTTAAAATAAATTGTCCATTATTGAATTTGTGGCACAGAGCAGCCACACATCAGTAGCACACTGCCAATGTATTGTATAAGAAAGAAAAATGGTGCATGCTACTTTCACACCACATGTGTACTACAGTAAGCACTGCATACGCACTGCAAACGCAGTATGTGTTAACCTGGAGTTGTGATGGTTTTTAAACATATTTGATTTCATAGATGTTGATTATGCAATCAACAATAGTGGATCCAGAAGTCCTGGGAAAGTTGGAAACGAGCAATACTTAGCAATAACAACGGACTAAACAAACTGGCAACACAAACACAGGTATATGTACACACACACACACTGGTTAATGAGACACAGCAAGACCAATGACGAGAAGCAGCTGGTAACTAGAACCAAGGGAACGTTCAGAGTGGAACAAAAGAGAAAAAAAAAAAAAAAGCAAACACGAAGAGTTCATGAGTGTGTCCTAAACAAATGATCTGTTTAAAGGCTAAAGCCGGGGGAAATGCAAATGCTCACAACAGCCAAACATATGAACATTAAGTCTAAACATTTACGTCAACAGGCCCTTCTATTGTCATTTCTGAAGTCACTTTGCTGCTGATAATAGTGTGCTTGCTTTAAGAGAGAATATGTGTGGGTGTGTGTGTATATATGTGTAATTTATCATTGTGTTGTTCATGCGACCATTTAATGATGATCTTTGCACTGAGAGGCTTTTTGAGAATCTCTGCCCTGAGCTGCTATTTATTGGCTGATTTTGTGCTACATTTAATGTACAATAAATGGTTGTTGTCAGAGAAACTCTAAAATCAATGGTAATTTTTTTAAGAAAAAAAAATAATAAACCAAGTTCAATTTGATGCACATGCATAACTGGACACGGAATGGATCATCTAATTATAAGTTTAAATGCCTACAAAAACAAAAAAAAACTGTTTTAACTAATATATATATATATATATATATATATATATATATATATATATATATATATATATATACAGTGAGGAAAATAAGTATTTGAACACCCTGCTATTTTGCAAGTTCTCCCACTTAGAAATCATGGAGGGGTCTGAAATTGTCATCGTAGGTGCATGTCCACTGTGAGAGACATAATTAAAAAAAAAAAAATCCAGAAATCACAATGTATGATTTTTTAACTATTTATTTGTATGATACAGCTGCAAATAAGTATTTGAACACCTGAGAAAGTCAATGTTAATATTTGGTACAGTAGCCTTTGTTTGCAATTACAGAGGTCAAACGTTTCCTGTAGTTTTTCACCAGGTTTGCACACACTGCAGGAGGGATTTTGGCCCACTCCTCCACACAGATCTTTTCTAGATCAGTCAGGTTTCTGGCCTGACGCTGAGAAACACGGAGTTTGAGCTCCCTTCAAAGATTCTCTATTGGGTTTAGGTCTGGAGACTGGCTAGGCCATGCCAGAACCTTGATATGCTTCTTACAGAGCCGCTCCTTGGTTATCATGGCTGTGTGCTTCGGGTCATTGTCATGTTGGAAGACCCAGCCTCGACCCATCTTCAATACTCTAACTGAGGGAAGGAGGTTGTTCCCCAAAATCTCGCAATACATGGCCCCGGTCATCCTCTCCGTAATACAGTGCAGTCGCCCTGTCTCATGTGCAGAAAAACACCCCCAAAGCATGATGCTACCACCCCCATGCTTCACAGTAGGGTTGGTGTTCTTGGGATGGTACTCATCATTCTTCTTCCTCCAAACACGTTTAGTGGAATTATGACCCAAAAGTTCTATTTTGGTCTCATCTGACCACATGACTTTCTCCCATGACTCCTCTGGATCATCCAAATGGTCATTGGCAAACTTAAGACGTGCCTGGACATGTGCTTGTTTAAGCAGGGGAACCTTCCTTGCCATGCATGATTTCAAACCATGACGTCTTAGTGTATTACCAACAGTAACCTTGGAAACGGTGGTCCCACCTCTTTTCAGGTCATTGACCAGCTCCTCCCGTGTAGTTTTGGGCTGATTTCTTACCTTCCTTAGAATCATTGAGACCCCACGATGTGAGATCTTGCATGGAGCCCCAGTCCGAGGGCGATTGACAGTCATGTTTAGCTTCTTCCATTTTCTAATGATTGCTCCAACAGTGGGCTTTTTTTTCACCAAGCTGCTTGGCAATTACCCCATAGCCCTTTCCAGCCTTGTGGAGGTGTACAATTTTGTCTCTAGTGTCTTTGGACAGCTCTTTGGTCTTGGCAATGTTAGTAGTTGGATTCTTACTGATTGTATGGGGTGGACAGGTGTCTTTATGCAGCTAACGACCTCAAAAAGGTGCATCTAATTTAGGATAATAAATGTAGTGGAGGTGGACATTTTAAAGGCAGACTAACAGGTCTTTGTGGGTCAAAATTGTAGCTGATAGACAGGTGTTCAAATACTTATTTGCAGCTGTATCATACAAATAAATAGTTTAAAAATCATATATAGTGATTTCTGGATTTTTTTTTTTAGATTATGTCTCTCACAGTGGACATGCACCTATGATGACAATTTCAGACCCCTCCATGGTTTCTAAGTGGGAGAACTTGCAAAATAGCAGGGTGTTCAAATACTTATTTTCCTCACTGTATATATATATATATATATATATATATATATATATATATATATATATATATATATATATATATATATATATAATATCTCTCTCTCTCTCTCTCTCTCTCTCTCTCTCTCTCTCTCTCTCTCTCATATATATATATATATATATATATATATATATATATATATATATATATATATATATATATATATATAGTATTTTTAGCAATGTGACCTGAAACTTTGTGTTTTTCCTTTATTTTTATAATGAGCTCAGTTTCATTGAAACAAGGCCCTTTTTTCTGACTTTTCGCAGAAAGAGAACTCTTGAAGTCAATTTCCATAAAACACCACTTTCCAACACTGTCATTCACAAGACGCCACTTCTGAGTCGTGGGTGAGCATGATGGACTGACTGATTGAATGCAAGAAGAGAGAGAGAGAGAGAGAGAGAGAGAGAGAGAGAGAGAGAGGCTGAGAATGACAAAATAGAGCTCAAGAACGAGACAAGTAGAATGAAAAAGCAAGAAAGACTGATAGAAAGTCCAAAAAGATACAATGTGAGAGAGAGAGAGAGAGAGAGAGAGAGAGAGAGAGAGAGAGAGAGAGAGAGAGAGAGAGAGAGAGAATGTTGGAGGGGGAAAAGATAAAAAAAAAGTGACAAACAGAAAAAAATAGAAGGTGAAAAAGAAATATAGAATAAAACAAAGGGAAAGACAGAGAGAGGGAGATAGAAAGAGAGTCATCAGTGTATCAGACACCAGATATCAAAATAAACAGAAAGAAAAAGAGGCAGAAACAGTGACAGAAACAAAAAGAGAGAATGAAAAAGTGTAAAACTGACAGAGAGAGAGAGAGAGAGAGAGAGAGAGAGAGAGAGAGAGAGAGAGAGAGAGAGAGAGAGAGAGAGAGAAAGACTGAGTGAATAAGCCAAATAAACATCAATAGGGCGAAAAGGAGAAGCTGGAGAGATCTGCAGCTCAGTTCTTCCACAAAAGCCTAGATTGATTGAAGAGTTGGAGTCTTGGCAAACATGGATCCTGTGTTTTGATGAGACTGAATATTTCCCTCATGGTGCAATGTGCTAGGTTTACAAGAAACTTAAAACTCATCTTAACCTGAGAACATCATCATTCAGCATGCTATTGCTAGAATCATAGTGTAGTTAATAAATTTACCATCCACATGCTAAAAATATATTGTTTTTGAGTTAGCAGGAAGAATAAAAAAACAAGAAAAATGTTCTTTGCTAATTATAAAAGATATTTGGTGTTTAGAGGCAGTTGCCAAGGTGCAACAGTTTACAGTATTCTGTAGAAAATATGTAGAGGAATAGGAAGTAATCAGCCTAAAGCTTTATATATTTGATCTTCAAATACACCTTTATATATACCTGATAAAGCCTGGAGCTGATGTGGGCAGATATACATCAGGTCAGTGGTTGGAATGTAGGTCAGATATGGAATTGCGAGTTATTTTTTTTTTATTATTTTTTTTTTTTATCAACAGGGTCTGAGGACAGAGAAAGACTTTAAGTTCAGTATCGATCTGGAAAATATCTACATCACTCATGTCAATGCTTCTAACAACTCCAGGCCATGGGAGCATACAGTGATTTATCATTATAGATTTATTGTGGTGAAAGCTTTACTAAAAGTAACTGTGGTGATCGATACTCCTGCGTGACTGCCAGAGAATCAACATAAGCCCTTCGGCGGCCAATCTGCCTGAGGACAGATGAAGCCAAACATTGAATTTTGTGTTTTTATGAAAACTGTTCAATTTGATTTCAAGTGCAATATTCTACCTTTTACAAATGCAGTGATAATCTAAAGATGATTATATATATATATATATATATATATATATATATATATATATATATATATATATATATATATATATATATATATATATATATATACACACACACTGTATATATACAGTCGAACCCACTTATCTCGACCTCGGTTTACTCGTCAACCCTATTAAGTCAACATTTTTTAAGTGGAACCGCCAAATTCTCGCTTTGTCTTAGCATTGTT
Source organism: Silurus aristotelis (assembly GCF_946808225.1). Lineage (NCBI taxonomy): Eukaryota > Metazoa > Chordata > Actinopteri > Siluriformes > Siluridae > Silurus > Silurus aristotelis. The sequence goes on from NC_139582.1 coordinate 13,518,015, forward strand.
TAATCGGTTATGTCGATTTTTTTATGTCGCCAAACCCTAATATCTCGAGCACAAGGGGGGGCAAATTTGCCACTTAACGTTGGTTATGCCAGGAATCCCCCTGCCATGCCCCCTTCGGCGCCAGCATTCCCCGAAGCACCCTGCTTCTTCACCCATGCGTGTCCCGCCCACACGGAGCTCGTCGCAGTCATGCTGATCACACACACCTGACTCTCATTTACTTGCTCATCCCATTTCCTAATTAAGCCTCTCACCTCCACACACTAGCGGTCCTTTATTGTTTGTGCATGATCGTATGTGTTGGTTCATGTCGGTCTATGTAATCGCGTATACGTATCCCGCTACATACCCTTCTTCTCGTACTCCGCATTCTCTCAACAGCACCCCAGATTACCCCGATCCTGCTGTTTTCCATGTTCACGCTGTCTGCACCACGTTTATCCGTTGCTGCCCAGCACTGTGCTTTCCATAGCGTGGATCCGTGGATTCTCTACACGAACCGTCTCTGCTTTAACAGAACCTCGTGGAACGCGCTCCCGGAGCGCACCACTGGATATTACTGCTTCGTAAAGTTGTTTAGCAGGTTTACACATTCTTGGCAAACAGACACTGCCAAGAAATACTGAAATACTTCACCATGCCTCTTGTAAAACATGCCAAAAGTCTTCTTCAGTAGTTAGATATTTCTTTCTGACCTTGCAATCCAGTTAATCTCAGAGCAGTTCAATAGGATTTAAGTGTGGTGACTGGGCAGGCAATTCCATGATAGAGAACACACCAGCCAACTGTTTGCTTTTAAATAAGGCTTACAGACCTCTGATGTATACTTCAGGTCATTGTGTTGTTGTATGTTGAAGTTGCTCCCAGTCTAGATAGATTTGCATGGCATTGAAATATGGAATAGTAGCCATTTTGGTTCAGTTTTCCTTTCACCCAGAATAAATCTTCAACCTAAAACTCTTAAGCTTTCACCTCCATGTTTGACTGTAAGTGTGAGGCAGCCAGCTATCATTTCTCTTGTACTCCTTCTATCAAAAGTACAATAAAAGTCTTATAGGCAAACATTTTAGATTTGGGCATTTTTTGTCAAAAGAATTTTCTTTTAATCATCCACTGTCTATTTCTTGTGTGTTTTTGCCTTTTACTCTTTCTGCTGCATATAAACAAAAGGAACATGCATGTGTCTCAATACAATGAAAGACTAGGTGTTTACAAACTTTTGATGGGTACTGGATAATTAATATTTAAGAAAGTAGACCCCATTTCTCCTTAGGTAGAATGAATCATATAGCACACACTATGTAAGAATTTCCACCTGGTAACTTGTAATACATAGTCATGTGACCAGCTTTTAGTCAGCTTAACTTGTAAATGCAGTTCCCTATTTTAGAAAAAAAAAGAAAATAAATATATACAAAAATTATCTGGCTGCTAAAGTTATTTTATGTGCCAATTCCGATTATACACACAATGCAAACTTGATATAATTTTGAATGATTTATAATTGATTTGAAATGTAATTAAATAGTTATTTATTTACTTATTTGACCCCTGTTAGTTAATTTTGGGTAGGGTTTAGAGTAAAAAACTATAAATAGTGGCAAAACAGTAAAATCATATCACATGTCACTCATAATAAGACTCCGCCCTCCTGGTCATGCCCTCTAATGGCTTACCCTGCATTCACACCAAACAAGAGTGCAATTTTTCTTTTAATCTGTTTCCGGGTTTTGTAAACGTTTTTAATTGACCATGACATAATCACATAACTTAATGTTTGCCATGAATACAGTAGTTGTATTCATGCTCTCGCATTGTAGCTGTAGCTAACAAAAAAAACTAATGCAAAAGCAGCCATTTTACCGCTATGGACACTTAGTGAACTCACAGCCATTCTGAGCAATAAACAGCATCCCCTCCATGACCTACTTATAAAGCAGCAGAGCTCCTTCAGCTGAAGACTCATTCAGCTCGGCTGTAGAAAGCAGCACTACAGGAGGTCGTTTGTACCAACAGCGATCACACTGTACAACAGCTCATTGCTGTTTTGGGACACAACACTGCTCTAAACCTACTATTCACAACCAAATACACTGTTACACTTTAATTTCATTTTCTGTACAACTGTTACACTGGTTACAAGCTTCACACTGATCATGTTTACACTGCACTGCCATTTTAACTCACCTCAAGTCTGCTTATTTATCAGCAAAGTTACACAAAACATTAAACTGCACTACCACATAACACCTTCAACTGTATATGTTTATATACAGTGTTTTTATTTGTTCGTTTTTATTTTATTTTTACAGTATAGATTACATTTCTTCTTGCATTTTTTTTAGTTATTCTTTTATTAAATTTCGATGATTTTTCCCTCTGGGATAAATAAAGTATTTATCTAATCTCTCTGTTTGTCTGTCTGTCTGTCTGTCTGTCTGTCTGTCTGTCTGTCTGTCTGTCTGTCTGTCTGTCCAAGTATGAGATGATGTTTATATAGCTTGAGGACACAAATATCTGCTTCTCAATGTATGTTTTAAGTATTTACAGCCAAAAAGCTGTTGTAAGTAGTAAATCAATTAATTAAATTAATTATTAAATTACTTATCCACTTAGCTACCACCTGACTAACACAAGCACACATTTGGACAATAAAAAATAAGTACTCACTACAAACTGTAAAGTTAAATCTCTGTCCCCGCCCATTTTATATAGTCAATAATTCTAGTTTCTTCCTGTTTCTGTAAATCAGAATCTCATAAAAATGTATTGACTTCCAAGCACTTAGTTTTTGTTGTACTGCTGCCAGTGTGAGTGCAGGATCAATACCAAATGTTTGAAGTGTGTAACACTGTGTTCATTTCATTTCGGATTGAAATGTTGCTTTAAGAAAATAATCGCTATCAGGACATAGTTCTTTTGCTAATGTACTTTGGTATTGAATGCAATTGAGCAATAAATAACATGTATTTTATAAGTAGAACAAGGGGAATAAATCTCATCTAGTATCTGAGATGCTCTGGAGTGGATTATGTTCCCTGCCACAAAGACGACTGGAAACATGAGATGAGCTTCAATGTGGCTCTTTGAAGGAAAAAAAAAAGGATTATTAGACACACTTTTTTTTTCCCGAAACATAGTCTTCATTCTGTTTTCTTTCAGCTTGTCTCAACCTTCAGCTTGTTTGCCTCTCTGTAGTGCTGAACTTTTGTCCACTCTGGTCAAGTGCTCTTGGAAATCAGAAGCAAAGTCTCACACACACACACACACTCACACACACACACACACACACACACACACACACACATACAGTCATCATCTCCAGTGGACTCGAGAGAAATTAGCACTCAGAACATGAACTTGAAACTAAACAAGCTCCCACAGAAACACATTTCTCCTCTCCACATTCTGTCCTTCTTACCACCTAAACTCAAGACGTTCCACTAAATGGCTATTTATTCTTCGCATCTATATTTCCACCACCTTGACTTTTCAACCTCCATCTAACAAACAGATAAATAAGGCAATTTAGTGAACATATTTATTTTGCCGTTGACCTTCTCCTGCTGTAAAGACGAGAGGAAAAATTCTCCAGAGTGTGTGGAGGAGAAGAGCTCCGCTGGTGATGAGCGCATATTTATTTCCGCTGCACTTTGCAGTCAGTCCACAAGTGGCTCCAGGGCAATTTTTCATTTCAGCAGTTAAAAAATGCAGATAATAACAGTCCCAGTTGAAAACATAATTACCACAACCTTTCAAAGCAACGAAAGGGCGAGTCTGCACCGCTAAATGCTTTCAAATGGAAATAAAATAAATAAATAAATAAATAAATAAATAAATAAATAAATAAATAAATAAATAAATAAATAAATAAAACTACTTCCTGAACATTTCCGCTCTGTGATGTATTCCATATCCTAGGAGACATCTAATGCCTTTGCTGTTTTGAAACAATAATATTTAATTAAAGATATTCTGGTGTTTTCTGTTTTAAAAAAAATGCTTATTGTCAGTATTGCTCTGAGACTGAAGACTCCATACAAAGCACAATTAAATCACCCCAGAGGTAAGGTTGTGTGAGGGAAAAGCATGTGAGGTGTACCTTGACAGTTACAGGAATGAGGCACGGACAAAAGGTGATTATATATATATATATATATATATATATATATATATATATATATATATATATATATATATATATATATATATATTAGTTAAAACAGTTTTTTATAAATATATCTATTACTATATCTTCTCAAGGTACAATACTATATAAATGAAACTTAGATATATTTTAGAGTAGTTAATGTGCAATGTGTTACTATCCCCTGAAAATAACTCAACATTTACATTTGCAGCACTTTAGCAGACGTCCTTATCCAGAAAAACTTAAAAAAGTGCTTTGAATCTCTATCAATTAGTAAATCTAACAACTGGTATGTTAGATTACAACTTAAAATAAATCAGCCGACAACTAAAATAAATTCACCACAAGACACACAGCAATTGTTATCTAAGTAATTTGCAACAAGAGTAAGAATACCCTAAGTGATAACAGCTGTACGTCATTTAACAATGCAAAGCCACATGTCCTATTCATCATGTTTATGTTTTTGTTTGCTTAAGAGAACCATACAACTTTGTGTATCTTGTATTAAAGCAGTTTAAATTTGGTGCCTTGAGTACAATTCTCTCTTACTGACCACTGGATGTTCAACATGGCACCTCATTGCAAAGAACTCTCTGAAGATTAATAACACACTAAAACTGAGTTGTAGTACAGGGTCATACAGAGGTTTTCCAAGACGGCTTCCACTTGGAACAGACCTCACAAGGGTTGATTAAAGAATGTGCAGAAGCTGGCTTCAAATAACAGATGCATGAGTGCTGCCAGCATTGCTTTGAAGGGTGCAAAAATGGAAAGTCTGCTTGTCAGTGCTCAGACCATATGCAACACACTGCAACAAGTTGTTGTTGTCCCAGAAGGAGCCTCTTTTGAAGCTGACTCACAAAAAAGCCCACAAACAGTTTGCTTAGACAACCTGTCCAAGAGAATGGAATTATGGAATCATGTCCTGTGGTCTGATGAGACTAAGATAAACGTGTTTTGCTCGGATGTTGTCCAGCACGTGTGGCCCTTGTAAGGAATACCAAGAAATTGTCTTGCCTACAGTCAAGCTTGGGCTGCATGAGTGCTGCTGGTACTGGGGAGCTTAGGTTCATTAAGGGAAACATGGATTTCAACATGTACTGTAACATTCTGAAGCAGAACATGATGCTCTCTCTTCAGAAACTGAGCTGGACTGAAGATTTCCAACATAAACACCACCACAAACACAACACCATGATGAAGGCAGTGCTTTGCTGAGAAAGCTGAAGGTGAAGGAGTGGCCAAACATGACTCCAGACCTAAACCTTTCGAGCACCTGTGGGCCATCCTCAAGCTGAAGGTGAAGAAGCACCATGTGAAGAAGCTCTGTTATGGAACACGATCCCACAATCTCATTATGGAACACGATCCCAGCAAAAACCTGTACAGCTCAGGTGTATTCCATGCCCAGGATGTTAAATGCAGTGCTAGATTACAATAGTGCTCACAGAAAATATTGACACTTTAGACATGTTCACTTAGAATGTACCCAATTCTGTTGCCAGCTGTTTAGACAATGGCTGGATTGAAAAAAGACTAGCCTTTATTTGTCACATAAACATTAGTGCACAGTGAAATTCATTCTTTGCATATCGCAGCCTTACTCGGAAGCTGGGGTCAGAGCGTAGGGTCGGCTATGATACAGCCGTATTGTCCTTGAGAAAAGGAAACATGGTTTCTGAAATGAGGGGTGTACTCACATTTGTAAAATACTGTATATTGAGATATACACTATATACCTGCAAATGCAAATTGGGATAAACTTTGGGGTGAACTGAGACCAAAATGACAATCAAACTTGGTCAGAAAGGTGGTAGGTCAAATCCAGAACAGAACAAATATGTAAACAAACAGCACAACACAAGTGCAACTAAAGCAGGCATGGCAAAGTTAGCAGCTTTATATGTTTACCCCTTAGTAACACTGGGGATGGGTATGCCATCACTTCCCTGGGGCCCAAGAAGGTGTGGCATCAGTCATGATATAGCACCCCTAGAGCACTGAGGGTTAAGGGCCTCGCTCAGGCCCCCTAAGAGTGGTAGCTTGGCAATACCGGGGCTAGAACCTCAACCTCAGTAAGCCTTCCTTAAACACTGAGCTACCACCTCCTTATTCACAAGTCACTGGGAATGGGCTGTTAGTCCAAATGATTTGTTTTAATTAATAATACAGTTTTACACTCAAGTGTACATCAGTAAGCAGTTGACAACATTAACAATGATTGAACTATAATGAACAGATACATTGATATGTAAATAATATATAAATATATACGTAAGTAAAAATAATAAAATCCATTGTTTTTCTGTAAGTTTGTTTTTTGGACATGGTTAAAAGTGCTATTCAAATAAAAGTGAATTGTATTAAATTGAATAAAATTTAATTGAATTATATTAAATTGATTATATATTTAGATCAGTGTATAAGTCAAGTCAAGTCAAGTCAAGTTTATTTCTATAGCGCTTTCCACAACAGACATTGTCTCAAAGCAGCTTTACAGAAATCAACAGTCAAGGTGAATGGTGTGCATTTATCCCTGATGAGTAAGCCAACTGTGGCGACTGTGGCAAGGAAAAACTCCCGTAGATGTTATGAGGAAGAAACCTTACTCAAAAGGGGACCCCATCCTCATTTGGGTGAAATCAAGACAGATAATACAGATATAAGACAGATTTTTTTATCTGCACTAATTTCAAATCTGCTGTTATTAAAATGTATTTGCCACTTTGACATTTACATGCATTTGTCTGACCAAACCAGTTTAAACACAAAACCTCTCAAATGACCAAAGAGCATAAAAAATCCATACTATGAGTAAGTGGTAAAAAAATTACACTACTGATTGGAAGGTTAGAAGTTCAAATCCCAGCACTGCTCAGATGCCATTTTAAATAAGATGAATGTAAGTCAATCTAAATTAATCCAACTTTTCAACTGCTTTAATTGTAAATGCATAAGCACTCTCCAGAATTTCAGCTGGTCCCTTTTGCATTCACTTATTTATACATCCCAGATGTTGTCTCTTCTATGTTTCATTAAAGGCTCAAAAGTGTAAAGCATAACAAACACTTCATGAAGGCAGGATTCATGTGTGTAAAGACATGTTGAATTTATTAGATTAAATCCAAAAATCATTTCCAGGGTTCATAATGGCAGTCAAACACAAGATATTAAAACCAGGTAATCCATACTGAAAAACATAGGAATGAAGTTCAATGAGCTAATCAATGAGTTTAATTAGTTTTATCAATAATCTCCCAAGACACAAAGAGTTATCAGCCATGATCGAATTACCATCTAACCCCTCAGAATTCGATCATGCTTCTGAATGCTTAAAGTGAACATTCGCTACACTCTAGATAATGTAACCCCTTTTGAAAGGAAAAAAAAAATTGAGGGAAAAAAGTGCTGTGGTATAATGATCAGAATATGATGCGGACACACACATACACATTAAAACAGACCAATCAAAAATTAGAACATAAACAGTGTCAAACTGGTAGTATTTCTAATAGCATAGACAGAGAGCTTTAGAAAGGTTTTATGCTGCTAAGTCATTGTATCTCTTATTCCCTAATAGAGAACAAACATAATCCTAGGTTCTTATTCAGTGCAGTAGCAAAATAAACAAGAATAAGACCACCACAGAAACATGAACACCATCAATATATAGCATTGATTATATCAAGAATTGTTTCAGTGTCTACATTCCTGTGCAAAATCCAGACTGTCAAATTAAACAGTTTGATTAGCAATGTTTTATTCTCCTTTAAGATATCAAAATAACTGCACAAATTTCTTCATTAAACTCATTCATTTTTTCACTAGATCCCTTACCCAAACATTTCTTCTAACAGATAATATCAGAAGCAATCATACCGCTTCCAAAATAAATTCCTCCCTAAGCACTGGTTATGTATGTAATTATTTTAAACTAGCACTTATTAAAACTCTAATTAAAAACCCTGACCTCAACTTTTGTCAGCTGCTCAACTATAGGCCAACAACAAACCTTCTCTTTATCTTCAAGATTCTATGAAATATTATAGAACAGTTATGTGCATAGCCACACTAAAATAGCATTAATAACATGTATCAGTCAAAATCTAGGCTTCGGCAGAGGCCTAACAGAGCTGATCAAAGTGGTAAAATAACTTACTACTGGAGTTTGAAAACGGTTTTAAGATTTTGCAGCTTTTGACACCACTGATAATATCTTGATGGCCATGAAAATGGTTTTGGAGTTGGCCCACTATATAGGTCTATATATACATAACTTCTTTTTACTTAATTTTAACAAGAGGGACCTACTTTTGGCATTTTACCACATGCATCTAAAAGTAAGCTTTCTCTTCATCTGTCATTCATCTTAGGAGTATCATCTTTTAGTAAAAACCTTTATGTGATTATGTGACTCCAATCTATTATTTACAGCTCATGTAGATAATATTTCTAAAATAGCCATCTTTTAACTTGAAGATATTGATAAGAAATAAACAAGATGCCACTAGACTGTGAAGAAAAACATCTCTAGGTTATTTATGTAACCCTAGGGAACGAGACGCTGTGTTGAAACCATTTGGGAACATGCCTGAGTGTTCATGCTCTGAAATAATCAGTCAAAAATCGGACGCTGGCCATCAGATGTGTGATCCAAGATGGCAGCGCGGCAGTAGCTCGCAGCGGCCTCTCTGGATCCAAAAATGGTGCTTTCACCATATTTAGCGCGACCCTTCACAATATATGGACACCAGAGTCAGCTGTGTTCATGTGTACGACCACCAGACACTGCTACAGTACAGGCATCATGCAACCAACAATCTGCATGATGATCTTATCAACAACCTTCGCGACCTCGGCTTGCTGCGACCTCGGCCACAAAGACCTGGCCCCCAGACCTCGGTGTTACCTGATGCCGGTGGCCGGGAGAGGAGACGCCGAAAGCGCTGTTCGAGGAAGCGGAAGCACGGTAAGTGGGCAGGTGTCCGTGCTAGGCTAAATGCTAACCCAAGCCGACTGGCTCTCCCGTCCATTTTTCTTTCAAATGTCTGCTCCCTGGACAATAAACTGGACTACATCCTCCAGCGAACCACACGGAAAGAGTTTAGAGACTGTTGCGTCTTTGTTTTCATGGAGACGTGGCTCAGCAAGAGAGTTCCGGAAGCCGCCAGCTAGATAAGCTAACCGTGTTTCGAGCCGACAGAAACGCAGCTCTGTGCGGTAAGACTCGCGGTGGTGGCGTGTATGTATCAACACGGAATGGTGTAAGAACTCTGTGCTTGTTTCATGCTACTGCTCATCGCTAGTGGAGTTTGTGACTGTTAGATGCAGACCTTTTTATTTACCACGGGAATTCACCACTGTATTCATTGTCGGAGTGTACATTCCTCCCAGGGCTAATGCTAAGGAGGCACTGTGTGAACTCTACGGCGCTATTAGCGACCTGCAGAATGCTCTGAACCCTTCCTTAAGAACCCATGGATCCTGAGCCACCACTGAAGGGAACTCATGTACAGAAGGCCAAGTAGGATAACACTGGGTGCAACTGCCATGAGACAGTGAGTCTCTGCACATTCTGTCTCTGAGGGGGCCGGAGCAAGGCCGGCACCGAATACTGCAGTGCAATGCCCTGTCTTCATGGCCAGATCCCCATGACGTTCTATGTCAGGACTTTTTTTCGCTGTAGTCCTCTTATTGAAGATGACAGTCCTCAGATCTGTCACTTCACGCAGCTTCGGTGCAGAGCGCCGTTCAGGATCCCTGACAGGGGGAGTGCAAGACATGATGCTCAATTTTTGTATCTTCCGATGGAAGGTGGTGGGTTGGGGTTGGGCTGCGCCCGCTGAGCAGCCCAATGAGAGAGGCATGGGGGGTACTCCTGGAACTTACTACTGAAAAAGTGAGTGGGGCATCCAGGAGCACGGCCCTATTCCTGTCGGAATTTGTAAGAGATTTAGCCAGAGGTTCCTCTTTGTCGAGACAAGGTCTGCTATAGACCACCCTTGCGGTCTCTTTAGTGACTCTGGGGGCCAGGTTCGTCGTTCAGCAGAGATCAAATCAAATTTTTATTTGTCACATAGATCGTGAACGGGCCACCTGGGACACCTCCCACATTTATTTAATGCAGCTGTTCAGCCTGATACAAGCCTGACAAGACCGCCATGGTGTGCAGGGATGCAGCGACTTGACCTGCCAAGGTGTAAGCCTTACCTATGAGCGCCAATGTATTAAACAGGGTTTTCGTGGGTAATGTTGGGTCTTGAGGGAGGAGGTGAACCAGAGAGAGCATCTCTTCAACCCACAGCATCGCTCCATACCCGTGTATTTTCCAACCCATGACGTGTGAATACAACGTTAAAAAGGGCTGAAGGGGCTTTGCCCATGACTATGACACCTCAGTGTGCATGTCTGGAAAAAACGGGAAATCCCGACATGGAGGTTGCGACCCAGTGTCAGAAAGCGCTTGTCCAGATTACTGGACAAAGGGACTTTCTGCTCATTAACCAGCTAACGTAGCTTGGCTACGGCACAGGTCACAATGCAAAGAGAATTAAAATGCAAACTTCGGCAAGTAAATGCAAACTTCTTATAATCATTATTCTTATTATACTTATTATTTATTTTATTTTTATCATCTAAGAAGAATTAAAAACAAATTACCACGAGGAGTGCCCTCCAGGAGTGGAGCGATCACATAGAAATGCGAACAAAATGTGCGTGGCACAAAGAGCATGCCGCAATATGTTCAGATCATGAGAATCTGCCCCAAAAGTGCACAGAATGCATGCAGTCAGATTCCTCGGAAACCCGACCTAGCCCCGCCCCTAAATACATAGCTCCTCGAGTCTATATCACAAAGCGCGCCCCCCCTCCTCCTCAGAGGCAGAGAGGCGGAGCTAATGCTCTCGTCGTAGGGGGAAGAAACCACCGAAAGGCGTGCTTCCGAACCTGTGAGCAAACGCTGGACCAAGCAGATAAAGTTGGAGAAAGGGACAAGCCTGTCTCGAGGTTCATTTGCGAGCCCCAGCTCGTGGTTCTGCGCCGCCTTAGCGAGAGCGGGGGCAGAACCACGAGGAGCATTGACATGCAGCCAGCGCTCTCGAAAACCGACAAAGTGTGCTCCGGTCCCAGGAATATATATATATATATATATATATATATATATATATATATATATATATATATATATATATATATATATATATAATGTTTTTTTTATTATTATTATTATTATTATTATTATAATTAATTATTTATTAATTTATTTTTCTTTTCTGACAAACAATTGACAGACAATTCAACACACAGAGCGCTTTGTGAACAAACAGAAGCTGGCATTCACCTCTCTCCTTATGCTTTTTGTACTTCTTGGTCATGATGTCACCCTGCCGGTGATGGTCAGCGTCCAATTTTTAATTGATTACACACATTATTTCAGAGCGTGAACACTCGAGAGCGTTCCCAAAGCGTTTTGACGCAGCTTGAGTTCCTGAAAGGGGACAATAGCTCATGCTTTTGTTACCTGGCTTGGGTTATTATAATGCCTTGTTGTCTGGATGTTCCACTGAGTGCTTTAGCTAGTCTAGAAAACAGAAAGAGTCCTTACTAAAACTAAAACATATGACATTACCCTATTTTATCTTTATTTAATTAAAATTCTGGACTGATATAATAGAATAATATATTACAAATGTTCTTAGTCATAGCAGATCTGGAGGTTTTTTGACTGTGTGAGTAGTTTGGTGAGCTGGTACAGTATGTTTGGGTGCTGTTGCACCTCACGCTTACATGTTTACTACATGTAAAGCATGTGCCAAATCGAACATGCGGATCATGAATATGGATGATCCGCTGTGGCGACCCCTAATGGGAGAAGCCGAAAGAACGTTTTAACTACATGTTTAATATGCTTTATCTCTTTATCTCTCAGATTGCCCCTATATCTGGGTCTGTTTCTGACTCTTCCTTTTACTGTAGCTAGTCTTGTGAAGGTCACTGCTCGAAATCAGCAAACAATGTAAATTGCCCTGAGCCATTAGATAACATTAAGCGTAACTAATAATCTGTGTTTGTCTGTTGAGCTACACATGGTCCTAAGATACCAGTGATATGGACCCTTTCTGCTTAGATGTGCCCAATTCATCCTGATGCACTACTTTTGGTTGGTGTTCTCACCAATTTAAAAACACTTGCTGCTGCTGAGCAAAACCATGCAATTCTGAAGATGATACCAGTTAGTAACCCTAGGAAGAACAGTTTTTCTAAAGTTGCTTAGAGCTGTCAATATAATGCAGTCAAATTTCCATCAGTTGACAACTTCAGCAATAATGAAACAATAGTGAAGGAATAACCAGTATCACTGAGTTAAGAAATGGGTTCCCTTTCGAATCTGGTTCCTCTCGTGGTTTCCTCCTAACATTGCCTAACATTGTGGAGTTTTTTTTCTTTCTACCATCTTATTTGGATTGCTAATTAGAGATTTTAAAAAAAAGTTAAACTAGAGGGATATATATGTGAATTAAAAATTCATATTAGTAATCTGCTTATTTCTGTAACGCTGCTTTGCAACAATGCCCAATGTTATAAGCTCCATACAAATAAATTTAAAGTCAATAATCAGAGTTAACACCAAACAGGTGAACATAGTCGATAAAAACTCCAGGGATGGAGAAGGGGTAGAGTCTAAAATGAAGTAATTTAAAACAAATGAGAGCATTGAGTTGCTATTGAGAAACATGCTACATAATTAATAGGTAAAATTAGTGACACCAACATGACTAATAAGTAATTAAATACAAAAAAAGGCTCTTGCAAGCATTAACACTTGTACCTTCACATAACCTTTGTCTAGCCTGCTTAATTTTACAGCTCAAATTTCACCTGGATAATGTCATCTTAAAGCAAAAGTAATCGTGTTCCATATCCTTTCCCATTCAGTATATCAGTTTATCCATTAGCATTAACAAGCATATTTCATGGATATTAACAATTATATTGCTGCACAATCTCATACTGTTGCACAAATTACAACATTCTTGTTTATCTCATGTTGCCTTTTTGCACTGTTATGATCACTTTTCAAATAATACTCTTCGGTGTTTATCTTCACATTTGCACCTTATATAGTATTATTTGTAATGAATATTGCAAATTTGCACTCCAATAATATGACATATGTATATTTGTATATTTATATTCGATTTATTTATATACATTGCTTTTTGTATTTCTGGTTAGATGCTAACTGCATTTCATTGGCCCTGTACTTGTACTCTGCACAATGACAAAGTTGAATCTAAGATATTCTAGTCTAATAAAAAATAAAAAATAAAATCATTGTTTAAAGGGTCTCTGTTTTAGCATAGCAAGTCAAAATCATAAATGTTGGCACCTCTGCAAGACAGATAAACATAATATAAAGCAGTTGTTCCCTCAGACAATGTGTTTTTTTTTTTTTCATTAGTTAAAATTCACAGACAAATTTGAGTTGTTGTAGAATCCTCTCTGCATATTCACGCCTTCCAGTTATTTCCCAGAGACAGTAATGAACACCATGGATTTTTAAGCAGAGTGTTTATTATTAAAGTTTTAATGCTTTGCTGTGTTATGCGTCTGACTAAACTGACATAAGGAAAAGTAAGAATTTCTGCTTCATCTTAGAGTTACATTTAGCCATAAGGGCTAAAAGGGAAATATCCTACAGAAGCTTGTCCGATGTCTTGCAGTTTCTCATATTTATAATTTCTCTACATTTCCCTTGTTGTATTTTACTTATTCGTAACTTAGTGTCTATATATCAGTACAGAACGTCTGATCGAGTTGTGCACTTCACTCCCACACCTGCTTTACAGGTCACTTGGGTATATTGTTATTTCCTGTTATTATTTTTCTTCTGCTGCAAACTTTTCAAACGATAGTAACTTCAGTGTATCTTTCAGGCTGAATTATTATTATAATCCACAAGTTCTTTTTTTGTTGTCTTGGCTTCTCCCTCCAAACTCCCCAAGCAGTCAGACTTCAGAGTGAGACGGATCATCATTCAGGCAGCTTTATTCCTCACCGAGCTTCTCTTCATTCTGCTTTTAAACTCCACACTGAAGATACGACGTGAGCGGGTTGCCGATCCGTCACTCTCCGCATTGTCGCCATTTCCCAAGTTTTTTGTGGAGGAGGAGTGTGTATTGACAATCTCATTCATCGGTTCATCAGCAGAATCCTCAGCATGAGGCATCAAATGAAATCAATAAAGTCTTTTAACAATAAGAGGCTCTGAGAAGGGAAATTGACTGATGAGGCGAGGTGGAGAGTCACAGCTCTCGATTGATTAGTGTGTTTTGCGCCGTTACTGAGAGTTGATGTGGCTCAGGCCTCCGGCATTTCACTTCCCACGATTCAATTTGTCTCAACGACCGGCACTGTGGGTTGGACTCTGGATTCTGACAGCAGTGCAGCCACAAAATCACAGGTTTAAATTACTGCGCTCATTCTAATACAATATCATTTCTGAGGTAACAGATCACATGCAGGGTACTAAAGAAAAAATAAGTGTTAATAATTACATATGATTTTATAAATTCTTTTATAAGGAGAAGGGCATTTTCGCTCCTAGCTTGTTTCGAGAATTTTGTTTCAGATCGTGTTGCGAGACAGGAGGCGAAACTGGGAGTGAAGATGCTGAGATTTTCATCGGGAGTGACAAGGAAAAACATGATTGGAAATTAGTTTATTAGAGGGACCGTGCAGGTAGGACACTTTGGAGAACAGGTGAGAGAGGCATTGTTAAAATGCAGAGGATGAGTATGAGTAACAATGAGGCTTACAAGGTGTTTAGTGAGCATCTTTAGGGAGAAAAACATGGCACGCCTCTTCATTTAAACTGATGTACAAATCCGCCCTCTACGAAAAATGTGAATTGCAATAATGTTGTCCCAATGCAACATTGTTTCTCTTCGAATTTAATAATCTCTTAAAACAATAATCTTGCAGAGCTGCTGTCTATCCGTCTTGACTGATGACCACTATGAGAGGAATCCCACACTGTAACCAAGCATACTTTGAACAATGAAAAGACAGCTTATTCACAAGTAGCTTGTAAAAACAGTTTGATATGCTTTGAAATGTTGCCTTGTGAAAGTGATTCAAGTCGAAGCAAAAATTTTATATTGTACTTTTTTTTTTTTTTTCAGAATGACTTTACCGGTATAAAAATGCACTAAGCATTCTGAAATCATCCATAGTCAGAAAGCATAAGCTGCATTTTGTTTGTCTTTTTTTTTGTATAACAAGACGAAGAAAAAAGTGAGACTAGGATGTTGGTTAACATTAACTTTTAACTGCCCTATTACCAACCATGCAGTGTTTATAAACTTATTTTAAAAAAATTTCCTGGACAAATGTATTGGGACACCTTGGACCCAATTGTATCGGATGTCTTTGGAATCAGTATATAGAAAAACATTGACTTGGACCCAAACCTGTTCCAGCATGACAATGTTCATGTGCACAAAGCCAGCTCCATGAAGATATGGTTTACATGGTTGGAGTGAACAAGCTTGATGAACCTGCTATAGAGCACTGACCTCAAACCTACTGAACACCTTTGGAATGACCTAGAACACCCCAGGCTAAATGCCATAAGTGCCTCATCACCGTACATCAGTATGAGACTGAAATAACATCCTTGTGGCTGAAGAAGCACAAATCTTCACAACCACACTTCAAAATCTAGTGGAATGTCTTACCAGAAGAGTGTTTATTTTGAAAGGACAAAATATGGAATAGCATGTTCAAAATACGCATCTCGTGGTCAGGTGTCCACAAATGCTTGTCCATATGTCTATATTTCTCTCTCTAAGAATTTTGTAATACATCATTAACGGTGATGAAGAAGTGTAGCATGTTAATGTTAATTGAACATTAACTGATTATGGATGGTGGATGAATGGATCATTCATGGTAAATGAAGAGAAACTAAGTAAATTGGCATTTTGAGTTGAGGTAAATGTAGTAATGGAGACTGTTTCTATTACAGAAATGAATCCAACAGCTCTGAGAGGCAACTAATACAGACTCAGAGACAGTTCAGGGATGTGTCCCAAACCACATAATGCTTACCTAACAGTATACACACCCTTAGCGTACTGACAGAGTATTTAGTGCTGTAGCATGTGATTTGGGATCACCAAAGGATGTAATTATAATTATCTTCTGTCATTATTGAGGTCTCCTCGGCATTGCGGAAGTGTAATATGAATTAAAAGTATCGTTCACTTCAATTGGAGTGTCATAGTGAATTAAAAAAAAAACTAATTTATTCTGCAAGAGCTTGTATTTAAGCTAGCATGCTAATATGATCAGTTAAATAGCTTGCTAAAATAGGCTAGGATGGGTTGTTTTGTGCTTTCTGATTATATGACATTGCCCAATTGTGTTTCCAAGTTCAGAACAGAGCACAGGGAAACAGATTATACCTGTTAAATTTTAAGAATATTTGCCTTCTTTCAGTGTAGGAAATGTAAAATATAAAATGCAGAAAAGTTCAAATGTGCAATATAGCATTTAAAACCTTTAAATAACTAACAGTGTAGAATAGTATGTGGCAAATTTATAGATTATGCAGCTCACAGTTGTTTCATGTTTCTCAGAGTCAAGGGTTTAAAGGCTCTGGCATGGAGAAGCTTGGTGTTAAAATGTTTAGCTATTTTATGAGTAGCTCAGTAGCTCCTGGTTCCATAATCTTAAATGAATGTATAAGACTGTAGAAAAGACATTACTCATAGTATTACTTTCCAGTGCTCATGTTAGTTCTTACTCTCCAGTGTTCTGCATTGTTTAAAGATTATAATCACACTCTTGATATCACCCAAATGAGGATGGGTTCCCCTTTTGAGTCTGGTTCATCTAAGGGAGTTTTTAGTTGCCACAGTCGCCATGGCTGCTCATCAGGGATAAATACACATCACTCACCTTAACTCTTAAATTCTGTAAAGCTACTTTGAGACAATGTCTTTTGTGAAAAACACTATAAAATATAAATTGACTTGACTTGACATGCATGTGAACACAAACACACACAGAGTAATTACTAATATATGTGAAGAGTAGAAATCATGTACAGGTCTGCCCTCAGAAGCCACGTTTTGCTCCAAGGCATTAATTGCAGATTCCTGTATCCAATAACGCCGCACCGGCCGCTGGGAAATAAACGACAACAGTTCGAGAATACGGAACGAGAAAATTAAAACGAGGTCAATTAAATTCAAGTTAATCAATATGCAAAAGTGTTCATTCATTTTTAATAAGTGTGAGGAGACGCAGGAGGTTGTGGACTGCAATGGGCTCTAACGTGTTGCGAAGTAAAGACGCAAATAATACACAGCCTCTAACATCAGAGGAGAGAAACACAATCACACACACACACACAAACACAAAGCCTGGCAACATCATGATGTCCAGAAATATTGCAGTGCCTTGATTCACGAGTGTATTTTTAGTATGCCGGTGTGCGGAAATTACAGAGAGCCCAACCTGCCAAGTCTGAAAACGATGAGCAGGTCATGTTAAAGCAAAACTTACAAGCTTTCTGTTCACATACACTTTATTTATTCCAACTGTTGAAGTGAGAAAAAAATAAGCTTATTATTCAAATGGCTTTACCATTAGTTTTATTTATTGTTATCAATTTACAGTTTATGTCTAAATGACCACTGTATTATGTGTATAAGCAAATAAAAGCTAATTAATAACATAAATTAAAATCACAATCTCCTACAATGCTGCTCAGTTCTGAATTCTAAATGAAAAGTACTAATTCTCTGTATTGTAGTATAGCTTTAAAGGCCAGCTTTATGTTAATGTTCTTGTTTTAATATGTCATTGTTTCTATAGCAACAGCTCATTAACTTGTATATGGATTGTCCACTGGATGTTCTAGCATTTGTGGAAGGTGTCTCCAGTATCAAATGCCTCCAGTATCAAGTTTCAAATGCATTTATGTGCATTTTCTTAAACACCATTTTATTTCACATATAGTTTTAATAATAATAATAATAATAATAATAATAATAATAATAATAATAATAATAATAACTACTAAAAGAAGAATTATTATTATAATTATTTTTATAATAATATAATTTAAAGTTTGTTTTTGAGCTAGACAAATTATACAAATTCATGCCAAATAAATTAATATGTAAACATAGTAAACACATGTTAACAAAAATACTTATTCCAGTGGTGGTCCATGCATTTCACACCTAGGTGTCTGAGCTGAAATAAACCACCTCTTAATACCATCATTTTGACATCACGACCTAAAGAAACCATTAATATTATACAAAACGCAGGATAAAAGAGCTCTCCATCACAGACAGATATCTCATACAGCAAAAATGAATGGCATTACTAGAAACCCAATAAACACAATTCAACAAGCCTCCTTTTAGAACAGCCACAACTGCACTGCATATTTATCTCTAGGAGAAGCATCAATATTAACTTTATTAAATGACCCTGGGTTTAAGGGCCATTTTTGTAATTTTTTTCTGTGCATTAAGGTTTTCCTGGGGATTTGAAATTAAGGCAAATTGTATGTTGTTGTGCAAATTGTACAGGAAAGAAAACAAACTGTAAAAGTATAAATGGTGCATTAAAAAGCTTAAGAATTGTTTCGAATTGTTTTGGCTAACCTTTCCTCACATTGTACACCTTTTCTTGAAAAGTCCATTTTGAAAGTATAGCAACACACCTGAGAGAAAAGGTATGAAATGTATACAAACTATTGGGAATAATTTAATACATATTGATGGGAAAAAAAAATATTCATCCATAACTCAATTATTCTGATATTATTTAGGCCCTGACACTGCATTCCACAAAATTAAAGAAGTTGATTAGGAATAATTAATTACCTAGTAATCAATACAGAACATATGACCAAAACATACATTGAAGTTTTGTAAGCTTTATGTACAGATCAAACAGTCTGCTGGAGTTCTCTAACAAGGAATGGGACCCAATCACTAAACCTAAATCTAATTGAACTATATTTTTGTTCGGTCTAAGTAAATCTTTATACTGTTTGCATATAAACAAAAGGAACTCAAAAGAAGATGTTTGTTTCCAAACCTTTGACAAGCACTGTACACCATCATTTTCAGTGAGTGAATTTATTAATTTACTTATCATTATTTTGAATAACTCTGAATGATCATTTAATCAGTGCTTTGTTGATGGATAATATGAAGTTTTAAGGTGTTTAGCTGCAGCAGGAAGCAGAGGTGTGTTGTTCTGATGGAGTTTTTCTTTCCTTCTGAATCTTGCCTCATTTTCTTTGCATGGTAATTTGAGTGCTGTTCTACTAATTAGCACCTAAAAGCTGACATTTTCATTAGCAAGCCATTTTCCTGCATATAACTAAAGGAAAAAAATAAGAAACTTAATTATATACTTGGCTGAGGACCATTTGTTCCAGGTTTAGAAGCCTTTATGATGGGTAATAACTCAAAATTAATTAAGCTATGTGTGTCCTTTGCTGCTGATCTGGTAAACACCATATCCGTGTTACGAAGCCTTATGAAGGTAGAAAAGTGAGATATTTTTGAATGCTTTTAAACATGAAACGTTTCGCTGATTAATGGCAAGAAAAAAGACTGAATGAATGAGTGATGTATCATTATGCTCTTGAATCAGGCGACAGTTACAGTGAGGAAAATAAGTATTTGAACATCCTGCTATTTTGCAAGTTCTCCCACTCAGAAATCATGGAGGGGTCTAAAATTGTCATCGTAGGTGCATGTCCACTGTGAGAGACCTAATCTAAAAAAAAAAAAAAATCCAGAAATCACAATGTATGATTAAAAACTATTTATTTGTATGATACAGCTGCAAATAAGTATTTGAACACCTGAGAAAGTCAATGTTAATATTTGGTACAGTAGCCTTTGTTTGCAATTACAGAGATCAAACATTTCCTGTCATTTTTCACCAGGTTTGCACACACTGCAGGAGGAATTTTGGCCCACTCCTCCACACAGATCTTAATACAGTGCAGTCGCCCTGTCCCATGTGCAGAAAAACACCCCCAAAGCATGATGCTACCACCCCATGCTTCACAGTAGGGATGGTGTTCTTGGGATGGTACTCATCATTCTTCTTCCTCCAAACACGTTTAGTGGAATTATGACCCATAAGTTCTATTTTGGTCTCATCTGACCACATGACTTTCTCCCATGACTCCTCTGGATCATCCAAATGGTCATTGGCAAACTTAAGACGTGCCTGGACATGTGCTGGTTTAAGCAGGGGAACCTTCCGTGCCATGCATGATTTCAAACCATGACGACTTAGTGTATTACCAACAGTAACTTTGGAAACGGTGGTCCCAGCTCTTTTCAGGTCATTGACCAGCTCCTCCCGTGTAGTTCTGGGCTGATTTCTCACCTTCCTTAGGATCATTGAGACCCAACGAGGTGAGATCTTGCATGGAGCCCCAGTCCGAGGGAGATTGACAGTCATGTTTAGCTTCTTCCATTTTCTAATGATTGCTCCAACAGTGGACCTTTTTTCACCAAGCTGCTTGGCAATTTCCCCGTAGCCCTTTCCAGCCTCGTGGAGGTGTATTTTTTGTCTCTAGTGTCTTTGGACAGCTCTTTGGTCTTGGCCATGTTAGTAGTTGGATTCTTACTGATTGTATGGGGTGGACGGGTGTCTTTATGCAGCTAACGACCTCAAACAGGTGCATCTAATTTAGGATAATAAATGTAGTGGAGGTGGACATTTTAAAGGCAGACTAACAGGTCTTTGAGGGTCAGAATTCTAGCTGATAGACAAGTGTTCAAATACTTATTTGCAGCTGTATCATACAAATAAATAGTTTAAAAATCATATATTGTGATTTCTGGATTTTTTTTTTTTTTAGATTATGTCTCTCACAGTGGACATGCACCTACGATGACAATTTCAGACCCCTCAATGATTTCTAAGTGGGAGAACTTGCAAAATAGCAGGGTGTTCAAATACTTATTTTCCTCACTGTACATTGGGCTGAGTTCAAATAAACACAGCGCTAAGAGTGTGTCTAAAAAGTTGAAACGTTAAAAAATTTTGACTTTAAACTAAAATTAAAAAACAAAAATGTAATAAGATACACATCACATTTACTAGGTTAAAACTGAGATGTGATGAAGAAGGGGTTGAGCTAGCGTGCACAGATCGATAGAAATTGAAAAGAGGTGAAGTTACAACTTCATTGATGCTTCATTGACATATTTCATGGTCATTTGTGCTCCTAGAAGGACAGACAAACTGATTAGCTAACGCTACGTTTTTATTTACAGTTTCTGTTATTACTTAAATTATTGGTGCATGAAATGTTTTATTTTTTTTTAAAGGAAAGAAAACCCCAGATTTGTGTATAAATTAATAATGTATTTCTGGGAGTTCTGAAATAAAATCCGCAAGATCCAGGGCTTCAATTGTGCACACTCTTATGAGTCATCTAGAGGGTTCTTTTCTAGCTGTTTAATGATTAACACAGTTCCTGCGAGTACACAGTCATCAGCACTAACCGTATTTCCTGATTTCTCAGCTTTTATAATACATAAGCTCTATGCCAAGATCACATTATGAACCTGACCTCAACTATTCTAAACAAGCCGCCTGGTTCATTTAACCCTGAACCCACACCAATGCACTGACTTAGTCTCACAGCAAGGACACGGTTCCCCTCAGGCCCAGGAGAAAGTAGATCTTCACCCACCGCCTTACAATCCTCAGATGAATAAATAATAAACTCCACTTCTGTTTGTGAACCACAGCTGCGTCCTATTCGTTTAATGAAGAGACATGTCTTGACCCTTTTTTTTTGTCCTTAAGTGATGCCAAGCTGTTAACAACAGCACTGAGCGGATTGGGAAATCAAAAGAAGAGCTCCTCAAGGTTCTGCTTCAAGCCCAGTGAAAGTGAGTCACCTCTCAGGGGTTTTGAGTGAAATGATGTGCTGTTTGAGTTAGAAAAGTAAACTCTGGAAATTCAGGACAAAACTCACCCAGCTGTATTGTCATTCTATTGGTATGTTTGTATAGAGTATTCTGTCCTACTATGCCTAGACCATCCACTGGCACTTCTATACATAAAAAAAGAGAGAAGGGTATCTTGGGACTGATGTTCAGTTAGAGGGTCCAATGATTTTCAACCTTTTTGTTCTACAAGTAAGAAAAAAATGTTGTTCAACCACCAAGGTGGGTTTTTTTTGGTCCGGATATCCATATAAGCTAGCTAATTTTACACACAGCATTTATACATGTTCAAATTATTCATCTAAAGCAGCACACTGGCATGAACAGAGTAATTTTATTTTATAATTTTTTACATTGTTTATTATATTTTTAGTATCCACCACACTTTGTTTGATTTCCTATCAGCTTAGCTATGTGGAAGTATAACGTTTTTATTTATTTATTTGCATGTTTGTTTGTTTATTGAGTAACCATTGTATAATCACAAAAATCATGCTTCATACATGCATACATCATCATAGTGTGATAAGTATTTCAAGATTGACTCAGTCCATACTTAGTCTACTTCTTAGAACTACCTCTAAACACCCACTGACCCCCGGCTTCACTGCCTCCCTTGTTGCATAGTGCTCAAAAAAGCATGCACTTGCAATTTTGTTCCTTAGTTCAAAAATTCAGTGTTTCCATATATAAACTACTTAATCTACTATCTTGACCGTAGTGAATCAAGAGGGACTTAAATACATATTTTAAAATGGTCCTCGCACCATACTGGCACTCATGAGGATTTATTTTTAGACCTGAAACCAAATCTTTATTTTCATCCAGTTTATAATATATTCAGCTTTTTAGCCCTTGAGTAGAAAAAGCCAGACTGTGCGTTACTGTAATAGCGCTGCTCTAAATCGTTTTCTGAAATAAATCAGCAAATGCAAACTCTCGTCCGCTGTGGCATTCGTGACCATCCTAACAAGCCGCGTGAGGTCAGAATTGACCAGAATCGTTGATTCTAATCACTTTTACTTCTTAATTTTTATGAAATTAACTTCTGGATCATGTCCCAGTTTGCCATGAATCTGTAAGTATATACTGCTCCCCTCAAGAGGCTGCCATGTTTATCAGCTAATAATCATCCTGCGTGCTGATAATAAAGCAGCAGAGGAATTTGGTCAGCAGGTAATTAGAAGTAATCAGGGGAATGATAGATTCTACTAAACTATCCTTGTGGGGTTCACATGATCACAATCGTCTACACTATATGCAAGCCTGCAATGACTTCAACAGTGAGGAAAAAGCAAGTTATTTCCCCTGAGTGAAAAACATCTAAAACTTCATCTTCTTTTTACAGTAGGTAGTAAAGAAACCCAGCTGCTTCAAACATGTGCTATAGCACATCCCCCACAAGGAGAAATACTGTATGTATCAGGACATAGTGGAAAATTTTGCAACTCTTGCAAACTGATTTTAATTAGATAGAGAAATAAATTACCTTTACATTTCAAGTTTTACATTTTAACTAGAAATAAACTACAACAAAATAATTTAATACAAAATAAACTTGAGGTAAGAAAAAGGTGTCACACTAAAAATGCATTAATTAGAATATGAAAATGTACTTGTGGCAGCGTGGGCATGGCCGAGCGCCGGTTTGTGAATGGAGGGCGAGGCCGTAGGAGACAAGCGGCAAGAATCGAACACCTGTTGGGAATTTGTTAAATCGGTGTTCTCTGTTGCAGTGAGCGGGGAAGGCATAGGAGGGTTGAGAAAAGGGCGCCTCTAAAGAAAAATACATGGAGAGACGTGTGTGTATGTATGTGTGTGAGAAAGTGAAGAAATTCAATAAAGAATCCTGGTTCTGTCGAAACTGGTTGCCCACAGTTCTTCCTTCCCCTTAACCAAAAGCTCTCCTACAATACTAAAATGTAGTAAATATTGAAGAGTATGTAACACTGACATGTACAGAATAATTAAGTAATTAGAATACTAAAGTATATGGACTACTGAAATGTACAGAATACTAAAGTGTATGTACTTTTGAAATGTATAGAATACCTAAATGTATGGGTGATTGAAATGTAAAAAATACTGTAGTGTAAAGATTCCCTAAATGTTCAGAGTAGTGAAATGTATGGACTACTAAAGATGACAGAATACTGAATCGTATGAACTCCTGAAATGTACAAAAAAAAAAACACTGGTGTATGAACTACTGAAATGTACAGATTAATGAATTACGAAGTGTATGACGTCATATCAAAAAGGTTTGAGACTAGTTTTGCAACCTGCCAATAGATGACAGCACAAGGCTGCATGTACAGTCACAGGGAGCACCGTCCTTCATAAGTCAGTGTTACCATGTCTGTGATTTCATCATAGACTGCAAGTTAGAACACCCTGTCACAGAGCTTTCCTCACACGTGTGTTTTTCACCAGAAACTACATCTTACCCTACTAGCCAGATTTGGCGCCTAGGGACTTCGCAGACTTACCGAATATGAACATCCAGCTCAAAGGTGACTGTTTCGACATCATTGCAGAGATCCAGCACAAATCACAGAAGGTGCTTAAAACAGTTTGAAAAGTGGCAGGAACTCTGGGAGTGCTCTATTGCTGTGCAAGGGGACTGATTTAAAGGTGATAGTGTGTCAACGTAGATAAATAAAGTACTTTCTTGTAAACAGAGCCAGTCTCGAATCTTTTGGACAACACCTCGTATAACATATTTATATGCAGTTTTGGGCAGTAACGCGTTACTGTAACGCAGTTACTTTTGACTAATACTGTAACGCGTTTTAAATACCGTTACCGTTACTGTATGGTGCGCTACTCATTACTTTTTTTAATCAATTAATTTCGGCTGAAGTTTAGCCTACAGTCTAACCTGTTTACAGCAGCGACGCATTGTAGGATTGGAGGATGAACCACTGTAAACATGAAGAAGACGCACTGTGGTTGTGTCTCCGTTTACTTAGGTCTGTGCGGCAGTAATGGCGAGTCGAGGCGAGAGCAAGACGAGTTTCTCAAAGTGGAAATATGCTCATTATTTCACTTTATTTGAGCATAAAGACAAAACATTTTTAGTTAAATGTAAGCTGTGTCTTTCTGGTTCGAAGATGGTATCTACCGCGATAGCAGCAACTTCAATCTGTCGAAGCTCCTCCAGGAACTCCATGCCTCGATGAAGCTAGAAGCTAACCCGGTGTTATGTTATAGACTGTTGATAGTTTACATACTTAAGCTGTGAAAGGAACATTTTTAAGAGCTCAACACAACAGCTTTTATGATGCAAAAGCCACTTTAGTTTTTGATTGTGAATATATTATTCAGCTTGTTTTTTTATTTATTTCAGAAATCCCTGTGATATATTCAGTTTGTGTTGGTCTGACTTAAATAAAATAGTGTTTAAAAAATTACTTTGTGTTTAAGTCAGTTTTGTGTTTGTAAAGACCATAACGCATAACGGGGGCATTAATTGGAACAATAAAGAAGGTTCTTTAAAAAAGAAACTAAAAAGTTACTTTTAACAGTAATGCTTTTTGGTGTAAGTAATCAACAAAGTAACTGAGTTACTTTTTGAATGAAGTAACAAGTAAATGTAACTAGTTACTATTTTTTTAGTAACTAGCACAACACTGCTTATTTGTATAGAATTCTGGAATGTAAAGATTACTGAAATATATGGAGTACTGAAATGTAAAGAACACTAAAATGTATTGGTGTTGGAAATATACAGAATACTTAAGTGCATAAGAACTACTTAAGTGGCAGGAATAAT
The DNA here is from genome assembly GCF_946808225.1 of Silurus aristotelis. Lineage (NCBI taxonomy): Eukaryota > Metazoa > Chordata > Actinopteri > Siluriformes > Siluridae > Silurus > Silurus aristotelis. Next base: position 13,543,963 of record NC_139582.1, read on the forward strand.
GAAGTGTATATATTATTGAACTGTACAGAATACTAAAGTATATAAACTAAAGTTGGGGTAGCGAAAGCGGTGGTTAAGACATTGGACCACTTATTGTGAGGTGGTGAGTGCAAATCCCAGTGCTGCTAAGCTGCTACTCTGGGACCATTAACTCTCAAATGCTCGCATGTGTAAATAAAATAATTGTAGGTCGCTCTGGATAAATGGCAAATGTTATAAATATATATGAGCAATGGAAAAATATGAAATAATGAAGTAAGGAATGCTATTATATGGAATACTGAAAATGTATGTAGAAGGAAGAGTGGAATGTAGGGAAAACTGAAATTTATAGAATGCTGAATTAAATGGAATAGTGAATACAATGTTAAAAATTTACAGAATACTAAAGTGTACAAAAATCTGAAGTCTACTGAATACTAATGTTTACAAAATACTGAATCCCAAATTCTAAATTGTTAGGGGAATATGGAACTGAAAAGAATAAAAATTGTGTGTTTATTAAAAACTGCAGGGTTTTTTTTATGGTGTGTGTGTGTGTGTGTGTGTGTGTGTGTGTGTGTGTGTGTGTGTGTGTGTGTGTGTGTGTGTGTGTGTGCATGCAAGTTGCTCTCTAGCACTCGATAAAGTTATCGATAAATCAGTTGTTAAAGTTATTTTGAGAAGGAGTACCAGCCAAATCATTAGCACTAAACCTGACATGAATCAATTTCTGAAAGGAACACCTGAGGAGCTAATCGAAATGTGTGCAGCAGATAAAATTACTAAAATGAAGAAGCCCTGAAAAAGCGAACATATAAGAATGTACAATTCACTATGAGCTAATGTGGAACAGAGGAATTAAAGCAGGAACATTTTTGTTTTCTGGCTCCTGACTCACACTTCCGATTTAACTGATCAGCTCATTAGCAGGTTAGTGTTCTTCTGAGATTGTTTTAATGTGGGCTGGGGTGTCTTTATGATCGGTGTGTGTGTGTGTGTGTGTGTGTGTGTGTGTGTGTGTGTGTGTGTGTGTGTGTTTGTGTGTGTGTGTGTGTGTGCGTTGAAGCTGGAAACCACATTAAGATTTGGAGTGTACAGGGATTAAACAGCTTAAAGACGCTTTTAAAATGCTGTCTAACCCACACTAACATACAAATACAACACAGGGGTTTAACCTCAGGAACAGTGTGCTGAGCTGAGGAGCTGAATCAGGTTAAACTGAGAAAAACACTAAAATGTGCGCCGCATGTAGAGTACTGCGTATCGACAAGTTCTTTAAAAAAAATCCACTACTTTCTGCTGGGATGCTTTTCTACTTCTATTTGCCACTTGTCTATTTCTAAAATCCAGTGTCAATCCTACATTAATATATAGTATTCCCTTACATCTGAATACTCTGTTTGTGTGTGTGTGTGTGTGTGTGTGTGTGTGTGTGTGTGTGTGTGTGTGTGTGTGTGTGTGTGTGTGTGTGTGTATGTGTGTGTGTGTGTTTGCTCAGAGTAAATAAATTATAATAACACCAAGATGTATTTTTACTTCATACGTCATATATGACCAAAAAGGTCAGTGTCTGGTATGTATTTCATATACGATAAAATAGTTTGGAATATTGTAACTGTAAAGGTGTACTGTCTTCAGAAGTGTATAGAATACCAAAAAGTAAAAATATAACAAGAGAAAAAAATGGAAAAGACTAGACAATAAATTAATAATACAAAATTATGAATTACTGGAGCATGTGGAAAACAAAAGAGTATGGAATCTAGTAGCAAGCAGAATACTGAAGTGTATAAATTACAGAAGAGTACATATTAAAAGAGAAGTATAAAATATTGACGTATGGAATTTTAAGATAGTAAAAGTATAGAGAGAAGGAGAGCAGGAAATAATGAGGGATATGACATACAGAGGTGTATGGAATGCCAAAAGGTGCGAATATCAAATGAGAATTAAATAATGAACAGATACTGAATATTGAGGTGTATGGAATGAGAAGCAGACCAAAATACTGGGGAGAGTTTATGAGTAAGTTTAATAATTAGTTAAATAATAAATAAGTTTATGGTAAACAAAAGAGTCTGGATATCAGAAGAGAATAAAATCTTAAAGAATATGGTATACTGAAGTGTTTGTAATACTGAAGCATGTGGAATTCTAAAATGTATTGCTATCAGAAAGAATGAAATCCTGAAGAATACTAAATATTGAAGTGTTTGTATTATTGAAGCATATGAAATACTGAATAATATGGAGAATATTTAACAATATGGAATAATGAAGTATATGATATACAGAAGGGTATAGATATCAAAAAGGAAAAAAATACAAAAAAATACAGAATGCTTAAATGTATAGAATACTGAAGTCTACACAATAGTAAATTTTTTGAGATCCTGCACAAACAGTTTTAGATAGAAATCAACATGTAGTGTTATAGCAGTAAAATACTTTATAAAAAAATAGAAACTGTAAATTTACTGAAAGCTTTCTTACTTGCACAAAAACATGCACTGTATGAAATATTGATGTTTCCCTTAAGGAACGCTGCATCAAACAATGCTGCATCAAACAACGCTTTGGGAACGCCTTTCTTACCTGCCAGATCCAAAACCTTCTCTCAGGGTTTCGAAGCTCCCTCTAATCTCACTGACAGGGACATAGACCTTCTTCTTAATGCCCGTCATGCCAACTGGCCTGTTCGGCGACTCTGTCAATGCTGTCGTTGACAGATTCCAGGAGGCCAAATGTGGGTGGTTTTCCAGTGATTCCTTCCTTACCCCTCTCACGGGGTTGTTCGGCAGGCGCAACTCCAGCTAGGTACGAGTTCTCATCAAGAGGCCCAGAGACAGACGCTCCAAGTGGAAGCCCAAGGAAGTAAGAGATCTGAGAACCATTATTTTCAATTAGAGGGCTTAGACAAAAAAGTCCTGTTCGGGTCTCTTCCACCTCTGTTCAACAGGGTGTTTCCCACTCTGGTGGGTCCCAAGCAGGCTCTGGTCATGGAAAAATAAGTAAACAAAAAAAAAGAAAGGAGGCCATTGAGGTGGTCCCTCCCCCCAACAGACGGTCCAGGTTTAGTCCAGCTCTCGAGGGAGCTGACTGCCCACATTATGTGTGCATGTCTATGCCACCTATACGCCTCCTCCCCATTGCGCTGCTCCCGGAAGTTTTGGTGAGCGATCACTGGGACTGAGTCCGTCTCCTTCTGGTAGTCCCTTGCTGGCCGGCCCAGTAACTGTTTGCAGACCTGGTAGCCCTTCTCAAACAACCTCCCTGGGAGATTCCTCTCAGGAACACGTTTCCTTCATGGAACCTGGAGGCTGAGGCCTATGGTACAACCTAGAGTGCCTTCATGGGATCTAGCCATGGTTCTGGAGGCCCTGTCCAAGCTTCCATTAGAGCCCTAGCACAAGGTGCCCTTGAGGTTTCTCGCAGTCAAGTCTGCTTTTCTCCTGGCCATCTCTTCTCTGAAGAGAGTTGGGGAACTTCAGGCCCTTTCTGTGGCTGAGTATGTTCCCAAAGTGCCCTCTGTTGCCCCACGGCCAGTCATGCTTCAGGCATTCTATCCTTTCCCCTTTCAGGACTCCGACCAAGAGAAACTTAATCACATGTGTCCTTTTCCTCTGAGGTTTCTCACCAGGACATTTGCCATGCTGACCATCGTCAGGTTATAGCTTTGACAAAAGTGACACTCCTGGCCCCTCAATCCTTCAACCTAGCTGTGCCTGTTCCTGAAGGGGAATGTATCTTGTATAAGTATGTAGCCCTGGTTCCCCGAGGGAAATGGATGTTGTGTCTCAGTGCCACACTTCCTGCATCCCTGCGAGTGTTTACTTCCCTCTCCAAAGCTAGTGTGGTCTCCATTGCATGTGCATTTATAGCTTCGTGGTAGGTATGTCACCCATCTGGTGATGTCACAAGCTTCAGTTGGACAGATTGCACCCATTGTTCAAAACTTGGTCACACAGTGGTGATCCCAAAGCATTGTTGACACAGCGTCTCTCTCTTGGGGAACCAGGGTTACATACGTAGCCTAGAGACGTCTTGCAAGCATGTGTTTGGGATACTGACAGAACATTAACAAACATCTCTAGGTTATGTATGTAACCCTGGTTCCCTGAGGGAACAAGATGCTGCATCAACAATGCTTTGGGAACTTTTCCACATGTCCACACTGAATCACACGTATAAGCTGTCCAACAGAAAGGCACGACATCAACCACGGGGCTGAGGTCACAAAAAGTAAGCTATAAATGCAATTGTGGTGAAAATAGCGCTAGCTTCTGAAATGGAAGGAAGTGCTGCAGGAATGCTGGCAGTGTGGACAGGAGACGCAGCATCAGGGTTACATACGTAATCTATAGATGTTTTTTTTTTTTCAGGAGTACTAGAGTACAATACCACCAAAATGAGTATGCCTGTACCATTGCATCCCATTGCACCCCAAGAGGGGCTGGATGAGTGAGAAAAAAATCAGAGAGTGACAGTGCGATTTGTCGCTTGATTTGCAAACCAGTCCACTTGTGATCTGTAAAACTTACTCCATATCTGCTCCACCTTTCAGCCCTTGTATTGAAAGGTTGTTTGATCCTTGTTTAGGCACCCTGGGATATATGCTGACCTCACAGAGAGCAGTTTCCTTGGGCCCACAGGAGAATCTGACATGCCAGCCTGTATAGGGGTATTATTGCAGTCCCCACTGATGGTTGATGTAGGAGACCACTGATGTGTTGTCTGTAAGAATCAACACATGGCAGCCTCTCAGGTCTAGGATAAGGAGCTTCAGAGTCAGAAGCACAGCTAGCATCTCCAGGCAGTTGATGTGCCAAGTTCCTGAACCCTCTGTTCCTGAGCCACCACTAGAGGGGTCTCATGTGTAGAACACCAAGTAGAACCACGTTAGACATGGCTGTTGTCAGACCCAGCAGTCTCTGAAACTGCTTCACAGTGAGTTACTAGCCTTCTCTCACTCTCTTGACAGCTGTGAGGATAGACTTGATTCGAGAGTAGCCCCTCTCTACATTGCGCATGACTCACTGAGACACGTGTGGGAAGTGTTTCCAGGCTGGCAGATAGTCCCTTAAGGGAACCAGTCTCTCGAGACTGATCCCTGGTATGCCTAAAGTAGCCGTTCTAGAGACCTCCTGAGAGGTGGCGAGCTGAAGAACACTGTGCCCTGAAACACAATATGTGGCAGGGTTAACGAGCCGACTTCTGAGGGCACCAAGTAGGAACGGCATTGTATACTGAAGTGCATACTGCCATAGGAAGACATTTGAACTAAAGAGGCAAGCCGAGTATTGGCTGCTCCAGGACCTGGACAATTTAGTGTGCGGGTCCGGGGAAAAAGGCAGACCCTAGCGTGGATGCATTCATCCAGCTTACTTGGAAGAGTCTGCTTTTGCTTTTCATCTAGCCAAGTAATTTTAAGATTGCCGTTAGCACGAGTCACCACCTCCAACAGATCTGGCTGTTTGTTGCTTTGATTCGGCAAGGCCAGAACCGCAAGGAGAGAGAGCACCCTTCTGGAAGAGTGCTCTGTGGGAATGGAGGGATTGCAAGTACTCGCGGCCACACTGAGAGCATTTGGCTCCCTTGAGAGTCGACTGAGTATGCTTTGCTCCAAGGCAAGCTACACACAACCTGTGTCTATCTCCCCCCCACCGTGATAAAGCTGGGGAAAGGAGAAACAAAGCCAGAACCTATGCTTGCTCTCCATTTATTTATTTTTGTATATTTATAAAAGATCTTGAGTGGCCTGCAATAGAGCTCTGACCTCAACCCTATTGAAAATGTTTTGGGATGAATTGTAACACTGACTGCACCACAGGGACCACCTTCACTCTACCTAAAAATAAATTTTAAATTTTAAAATGCTAATAAAAAATATTCCAGTCATGACTGAGATCAATATTCAACATATATAATTATTATCTCTAATAAGTGGTTTTAAGAATTTGCTCAACTACTGTATGTAAATTAATTAATGAGACTTAATCAATTTAATGTCCAATTGCTATGGTGTTAATTATTTCCTCTGACAATGTGACATAATAAACGTATTAAACAAGCCTTTCAGCAGTCATACTCTTGTTATAACCAAGTTGCAGTTTATCGACAACTGAAGTGGCATTTATCTTTGAGGACAAGGGTCTTATTGACCAAGCGCTATAAAGGCTCATCCATCACTGCTGATGGCGTACAATACGGCCACATTACCAGTTTAAAACACACGTTTATACCCGTTTGTAAGATATATCGCCATCAGGTTGTATTGATGTATATTAGATGTTTTTTGTGGCCTGGTAAACTCAAGGACACGTTCACAAGGCCGTATTTAAAACGCGACTCAGACACTTATTATCTCGTTTGAACTGCGAATTACATCGATGACTAAAGCGACACAATAAAGTTAACATGGGTGGTGGAGAAGAGCCAAGACACTGGGTGATGAATTGCTCTGAATTCTTCTTAGAGATGTTGGGTGCCATTTTTCCTCCAGACAGGTCACTTCCTGGAGGCATGCGCTTGTTTTAATGCTCTGTGCCGAGCGACTGCTCTTGTTCAGAGCCCATGCCTTCGAGCCCCAGCAAATAAATTGCACTGGCTCCACTGTAGCGCTGTCTCACACCTTTTACTTAATGGATAACATTCCTGAGTGCACAAATATAAATTTGATCATGTTAGTGTTTATGTCCAGGAGGTTCCAGATAACCCTTTTTATTGTGTTGTTGCTAACAGATTGTTAACATGTCACTCATGGGAGTTCATTTCAGATTTAATATGTTTACACAGTTACTGTACATCTCTATGATAGCCATGAACAATGATGTTTAGGAGTTGTTTCCGAATGAACATTACTGTAGTTACAGACTCTTGTAAAATTACTTCACATTTTCTTTTTCTTTGTGAAATCATTATTTTATTCACTTCATACATGTTTTTTTTATTCAAAGCAAGCTCAGTCCAGCACAATCATCTTGGGGAGTTTTCTCTTGCCACTGTCCACTTTGCCGTTTTCATTAGATACCTAAATATAAATTTAAATCCTCATTTATGTGTCTATTGTTAAATAATACAAATAAAAAATTCTATTAATTTACAACAAAGAATGTTTATTACAGTGCAGATCATAAAAATTATGAAAATAATTCATCAAAAATTACAAAAATCAAAAAGCAATTACTCATTATTCATGTCCATGTTTTATTATCCTAAAATAAATAAATAAATAAATAAATAAATAAATAAATAAATAAATAAATAAATAAAAGCTTTCCAACTATTTCTGACTGGGAAAGCTCGTGAAGATTCTTGATGTATTTTCGATTCCTAATAAAATTTTATGTAATGCACAATCCATATTTAAAAATGTTCTTTTTCCTCAATAAAAACAAAAATACCTGGATATAAATTTTTTTTTAAAAGAAACATGTCGTACATTTCATAATATTTTTCTTAAACTTGTACTAGGAGTCGCCTTCCCCAGCTATGTGGACCTTCCCGAATCACAAAGTTGGAGGCACACAGTTGTATAGGATATCTTTGGATAGAGTGGAATTAAGTTTTTCTTTCACTTGAACTACTAGACCCAAACCTGTTCAAGCTTGACAGTACCCCTGTTGGTTGGAGTGGAAGATCCTGAGTGACATGCTATAGAGGTCTGACCTGGAATGCTGACTGCACTCCAGGCCTCCTCACTTTACATCAGTACCTGACATTACTAATGCCTTTGTTGCTGAATAAGCACAAATATCCACAAGCACACTCCATATTATAGTAGAACATCCTCCTAAAATAATAGAGGATATTAACAGCAATTGGGCACTAAATGTGGAATGGGATGTTGAAAAGTCACAAGAAATTTACAGTCGGATGTCCACAATGATTTTTCATATAAACAGACATTGTTTAAACAGTAATTCCCTCACCAAGCACCCTAACTCTCAATAAGAGAAAAAAATGCAGTAAAATAACAGAGAAACTCATAACAAAGGAACTCATCAGAACTTCTTTGTCCAAAAGTTACAGCTTCACCTCTGACTGTTACAAAGCATTGACACTGAAGATTCCTTTCATAAATGTTAAACAAACATATTTTTTTTTACAAAAGATAAAACCTTTATATAAATATTTATATCAATATTTTTACACAAACATGTTTGCTTCATGAAACTCAACACAAAGGCCAACCGTGACTTACTTTCCAATGATATTTGTAACATAAGGACACATGGACACCTGGAAGAGATTAGATAATGATCTCTGGCTTTAATGCTCTGGGATTAGTTCAAGACGCTGGTCCTTCCTTTTTAACACTGAAAATCATTTCAGTCATTAATATAAATGTAGAAAACATGCAGCCGTTCTTTCTTAGAGTGATAAATGGATGCACTATTGGTGCCAATGCAGGAGTTGCACTGATCACAGAGTATAAAACACACCAACACACACACACACACACACACACACACACACACACACACACACACACACACACACATATGTGCTGGTCTGGAGAGCTGTCAAACCTCCCAGAAGATAAATGTTCATTATTGCCCGTAGGCCCAGCCAAGAAGACAATCAGTCATGATTAAATGTTTAGAAAGCTTAAGGAAATGGGCCGTTAAAAATAATTTCCAGACGCTTTTACACACATCCAGCCAAAAAAAAAAGAAAAAAAAAAAAAGAACAAAGTGAAAAAGAAGCTTTGACCTTAGCAGAGTATTTTTCACTGAAAGCAGATCCATCTTCGATATTAATCCGTCAGCCCATGTCTGTCATAAACCACTCCAAAGTTCTGATGTTGAAATGTTCTGGCACCGATTGTTGCTCAATGTTCAAGATGAATCCAGAGCGAGTAGCTGGTATATGTCAAACTCATGTTGGACCATTAAAGCTGATGGAAGCTCAGTGCAAATGGAGCGAGTGACTACAAATTACAGCTGATTTTGGGTTTCAGCTTTATTCCCAGAAGTTATTTTTCAAATCAGAGAGCAAAGCTTTGTAAAATCTCACAATGAAACCTTACAGAAAATTTACTGCAATCCTCAAAATGAGAATTGGCTGCAGTTCCAGATGAATAAGCTATTTAATGTACCCTCTCATCATTACAAAATGTTCCATGAGTGTTCCTCAAGATCTTAACTTTCAAACGGAGGGTATTTTTTAGAATGGTCTTTGATTGGAAACACAGTCTGTTATCTGTTCTACAAAACAGCCTTAAGGGTTTAAATGAAGAAACAATAAACCTTGTTTAAAGTGGTTAAATAATGCTATATTGGATATTGGCTGTAAACAAAAGACAAAAGATGAAACAAATAAACAAACAAACAAATATTGTAAATAAACAACAGTAAAGTTAAATGTTTATTAAAAAAATTTTTTATACATTTTCCACTTTTTCTTATTGTGCAATCAGATTTATTGCTAACCCTGGTGACGATAAGAGAATTATAAAAGTAGATGAGGGACATCTCAAAAAGACAGATTTGTTTAGTTACAATATAATTATTCTAAAAAAAATAAAATAAAAAGATGCACAGTGGTCGAATTAATTCATTGGGTTTTTAAACTTTAATATTAACTGAACAAAATGCATAAGAAGAAATAAAATAAAATCTAATATAATGTAATATAATATATTATAATATAGTATAATATAATATAATATAATATAATATAATATAATATAATATAATATAATATAATATAATATAATATAATATAATATATAACTGCAGAAAAAGTAATGCATTTAATTTATATAACTTTACAAAATATACAATATTGTCGAAATATATATATATATATATATATATATATATATATATATATATATATATATATATATATATATATATATATATATATATATAATATATAAAAGTGCAAATAAAATACAGAAATCTGTTTTTAACAAGTTGTAATTCAAATTTGAATATGAAAAAAATATAAAAAACATGAACATTTGCATGGAAGTTATAATTACTAACATTATTTTAAAGATATGTATTTGTTTGTTTGTTAATTTGTTTGCTAGAATGCACTGTTTTTTTTTCACTTTATTAGGTTTTGTAAAAATAGAAGGATACGTTTTCTCATAATCTGCATGAAATGATTTGAAGAATACTAATAAATAAATATATAAGGGCTAGAGAAATATTAAACTGTATACGTTTATATAATTTAGCTTTATTTGCTCATTGGATTTGCAATATTAATTTCAATATATATCTATATCGATGTATATAAATATATACAGTATATCGATAGATATATATTGGTCGGTAGGTAGGTAGGTAGGTAGGTAGGTAGGTGGATGGATGGATGGATGGATGGATGGATGGATGGATGGATAGATAGATAGATAGATAGATAGATAGATAGATAGATAGATAGATAGATAGATAGATAGATAGATAGATAGATAGATAGATAGATAGATAGATAGATAGATAGATAGATAGATAGATAGATAGAACTATAAAGTTGTGGGATTGTTAGGGGTTACTGTTGGGTCATATAATCATGGAAGATTGTTGCTTAAAGTGATAGAGTTAGTCAAATGTTAGTCATCATTGGTGTGCCAACCTGCCCTGCTGTGTTATGTAATCGCATGTACAGATATTTGTGTAGGTAATTAGAGTCTGTAAACAGTATAATTTTAACACTGACAAATCCTGCACTAAGCTCTGTCAGATTTCTCTTCAATATGTGGAACCACTGGCAGTTTAGTCTGTATGTAAATGCATGATATTGTGGATAATTGTTTGTCCTTAAATAAAAGTCACTTATCGCTTCTATTTTATCACTTTCATCATTTATATCACCCCATCGTTTCCATCTTTAACACCTTTTTCATCACTTCCATCCCTTCCATTACTCCTTTCACTTTCATCACTTATTTCACTTCCATCATTTTCATCCCTTCCATCACTTTCATCCATTCCATCCCTTTCATCACTTCTATCACTTCTATCACCTCTATCACTTTTAACACTTTCATCACTTCTATCACTTCTATCACCTCTATCCCTTTTAACACTTTCATCACTTCTATCACCTCTATCACTTCTAACACTTTAATCACTTTCAACACTTCTATCACCTCTATCACTTTTATAACTTCTAACACCTTCAACACTTTCAACCACTTCTATCACTTTAATCTCTTTCATTACTTCCATCACTTTCATCACTTCTAGAACTTCTATCACCTCTATCACTTCTAACACTTCTATCACGTTCATCTCTTTTATCACTTTTAACACTTGCATCACTTCTTTTACTTTCATTCCTTTCATCACTTCCATCACTTCCATCACTTTCATCACTCTTTTTCTTTTACTTTTAACAGTTCCATGTCTCTGGAACCTTCTACAATCATTCATGGTTCGGTTAATTTTTCCCACATGACTACCATTTTATCTGAATGCTGCACGGTTTGTTCCCAAATGGGTCCTGTTTTACCCAAATCCCCATAAGTGAGTAATTAAGGAAGCCTGTTAGTTTACACACTGAGCTGATTTCTCCTGCTGCTTTTATTAGCCTAGGTGCTAAAACTCCAGGAGCCTTTAAAGGAGTTTAGGCACATTAGTGTTTCAAAACATCCTCCATTTTATCACCTCACACACCTTCATCTCAGTTCATCTCAGTTTCACTTTCAATAAGTTATACTTACTGATAGCAAAATTAACAAAAAGGAATCAAGGTCATTCAATCCAGGATATATAAAGTAAAAGAAATGTCAAGAAATTAATATTTCATTTTTCATAGTACTTTATTATCTATAACTTTATATAACGTATCTTTTTGAGCAAGATTAACTTTGAATAATGGACAGTAAAGCTCAAATTGTCTTTATTGAATATTTAAATTGTGTATGTAGCCCATTTTTATCAGGAACTGTTAACATTTTCATTTTAAGCTGTATGACCCAAAATCTCACAGGTTAAAAACATAATTTAAAAAAATGTTCAGACATTATATATTTAATAAATAAAAATACATTACTCAAAAACTAATTATAAAATAACCAACCACCCTTTTTAAATGCATTGAAAAGCGTATATTTTTTTCTTAAAACACAGAAATAGAGTTTCTAATCCTAATTTTTATGCAAAGATTAAAGAGAAATAAACTCAGGTAAAGACTCTGGCAAACACATTTTCCCTTTAAACCAATTTATGTTTTATCCTTATGTTTGTACATATTATTTCAACTCAAAAATCATTTAGTGACATCATTATCCCCGTCCTATACATTTATACTGAATACATTAACATCTTCATTTATATGTTTTATTTTTTCAGAACATGCTTACATCAGGTGCAATGCATTATGCAAATCAATTATTTGCTTCATTTTCCTTAAAAGCATGGGTAAAAAAAAAAGAAAAAAAGAACCAGCGGAAATGCAAAATCTTCATTCATTGAAACTTTTTCTAAAAAAAGAAAAGAAAAGAAAAGAAAAGAAAGGAAGAATAAGAAGAATTAAAAACAGCATGAAGTTCTTAAGGAAGGATCCAGAAAGTATAAAGGGAAAAAATAAGAATTAGAGCTTAGTAAGTTCATCATGTTCAAGCACACACCTCTCATGTCAATATTTCCAGAGAGAGAGAGAGAGAGAGAGAGAGAGAGAGAGAGAGAAAAAGAGAGAGTCTCCACTCTATATATATATATATATATATATATATATATATATATATATATATATATATATATATATATATATATGCAGTTTTTACCTGAAATTTCTCTTCTTCTTTATTTAAAACAAAGGGATTAGCTCCTTTCTTGCTAAGGTGCAAAGACAAAAGCAGCTCGTCTCATTAGGAATAGTCGACTGCCTTCCAATTTCAGATGGAATAAAGAATCTGCTCCAGTGCTCGCTGTGAGAGCGCTAATCACTTTAACCCTGAGAAAGTACAAACAGCATGAATACAGAAATGAGTTCATGCCCCGGCTTAATTGGAATCACCGATGATGATTTTTTTTTAGGCCATGTGTTAGGGACATTACTCCATGACATCTCGTCACTACAGAGTGAAAGACTGATCTGAGCTCAGCATATCCTTACTCTAATAGTTATACTCCAATCACTTACAAAACAGTGATGATCTGTTAATGGGAATTTGTTTGTAAATATTTCAAAATTAAATCAAAATAAAAAAAATCGTTAGGGTTTATGCTGCTGTAAAAATAATTACAAATTTGCATGAATTTGTTTTATTATTATTTAAAAATATATTCACAGTAACAGTAAAAAAAAATATATATATATATATATATATATATATATATATATATAATTATAATTATAAAATTCGTGTTTGCATTTAACATGTTTACAATTTCACGAGTCTGCACTAAAGGAACTCACAGAGTAGAATGAAGGTGATTTTCAGCTAGTGCTCTGTTTAGACTCATGAAGGCTTGTAAAGTCGAATATTGGGCTTTTAAACACCACTTTGTGTTGCTTTTTTTTTTATTTTTTTTTTTTATAAAACTACTTTACTGGACTTTATTCTGTTTGTTGTTAAATTAATAAATTACAAATTCGAGTTTGGAGCCACCGGGTCCTCCTGCTGGGTTTATTTGCTTTGCTGCCGATAAAACTACAAAAGTCATTAGTTCTTATTTTATTAAATTTTTTTCAAAACGTACACCATTTCATTAGTTTTATCTGCTCCTTAGTGTCAGGTTTTAGACTTTATTTTGTATCTTGCTTGTAGCAATTATGACTCCTGAATTAGCAGCCAATGAAATTTGCAGCCACTGGAACCAGTTAAAGGAATGTAACAGGGGGAAATCGGCTGAGAAAAATGCTGTTCATGACGGTAACGATTTCCAGAAGAACAAACATGTTGCAGGCTGCAAAAGACCATCTGCAGCCTGCAATTAAAGTGTCACTCCTATAAAGCACTGAGCCAAAAATATGAAAATAAAAACACAGGATTTTCTCTCTGCCACAAATTCGATGTTTACAAGAACATGTGCTGCTTGTCCCTTCTGATGCTCATCATTTAAGCAGAAAGAAATAAGTCACGCATGAGATTTTCAAAGATAGCGCCTGATTTGTTTCTGCCTAGAACTGACACAAAATATATTTTTAAAGGAACATTTAGAAGGATATTTAACTCCTTAGTGTTCTCGCATTTAAATTACAGTATATATACAGTACTGTAAAAGTTTGACAGGTATGAAGTTAGTCTGTAAAGTAGAAATACTTTTAAAATATATATTTGAATTGTATATTTTTATTTATTTACAAAATGCAAAGTGAGAAAACAGAGGAAAACTTTAAATCTTTGGTATGACCACTGTTTGGCTTCAGATCTTACACTTAAATACTTTCTACATTTGCAAAAGGTCAGGGATTTTGTCGAATTAAAGTCAGGTGTATGATTAACCCATTACACCAAGCAGGTGTTAATGATCATAAATTTCATATGTCGCTTGAAACACGGTCATTATCTGAAACAAAAACAGCTTTGTAGGATGCTGAACTAGGTGATGAACAGCCAAACTCTGCTAATAAGGTGGGGTTGTGGGAGACAGTTTCATGTCACAGGACATACAGTACACCATGGCACGACTGAGCACAGCAATAAGACAAAAGGTAGATATAGTGCATTAGCAAAGTCTTGCTCAGGTAAAGAATTCAAAGCAGGGTGGGGATTAAAAAAATTCTAATTCTAAAAGTCCAATTTTATGGACCGTTCAACATTGGAAGATGTCCAGCAGTGCAACCAGCAAAATAACTGGCAGAAACTATTGAAATCCAGAAACAATCATTTACTGTCTGGAGAAGTCTGGCCAAAGGTTTATAGAAGAATTGCAGCAAAAAAGCTATACCTCTGACATAAAAACAAGGCTAAGCAATTTAACTATTTACAAAAACATAAGAAAACAATAAAACAAAAACAATGGCAGCAGGTACTTTAAACTGATGAGTCAAAAGACAAGTTGTTTGCTAAAAGGCGGGAAAGTGTTACAAGAAGGAAACAGTGAAGCATGGTGGACGTTCTGCAAATGGAGTTTAAAATCATCAAGTCTGTCTAGGATTATGTGAAAAGACAGATAGAAGCATACATTCACTCTTTATATATGAGTACCTCATATTATATATATATATATATATATATATACAGTGAGGAAAATAAGTATTTGAACACCGTGCTATTTTGCAAGTTCTCGCACATAGAAATCATGGAGGGGTCTGAAATTGTCATCGTAGGTGCATGTCCATTGTGAGAGACATAATCTAAAAAAAAAAATATCCAGAAATCACAATATATGATTTTTAAACTATTTATTTGTATGATACAGCTGCAAATAAGTATTTAACCACCTGTCTATCAGCTAGAATTCTGACCCTCAAAGACCTATTAGTCTGCTTTTAAAATGTCCACCTCCACTACATTTATTATCCTAAATTAGATGCACCTGTTTGAGGTCGTTAGCTGCATAAAGACACCTGTCCACCCCATACAATCAGTAAGAATCCAACTACTAACATGGCCAAGACCAAAGAGCTGTCCAAAGACACTAGAGACAAAATTGTACACCTCCACAAGGCTGGAAAGGGCTACGGGGAAATTGCCAAGCAGCTTGGTGAAAAAAGGTCCACTTTTGGAGCAATCATTAGAAAATGGAAGAAGCTAAACATGACTGTCAATCTCCCTCGGACTGGGGCTCCATGCAAGATCTCACCTCGTGGGGTCTCAATGATCCTAAGGAAGGTGAGAAATCAGCCCAGAACTACACGGGAGGAGCTGGTCAATGACCTGAAAAGAGCTGGGACCACCGTTTCCAAGGTTACTGTTGGTAATACACTAAGACGTCATGGTTTGAAATCATGCATGGCACGGAAGGTTTCCCTACTTAAACCAGCACATGTCCAGGCACGTCTTAAGTTTGCCAATGACCATTTGGATGATCCAGAGGAGTCATGGGAGAAAGTCATGTGGTCAGATGAGACCAAAATAGAACTTTTGGGTCATAATTCCACTAAACGTGTTTGGAGGAAGAAGAATGATGAGTACCATCCCAAGAACCCCATCCCTACTGTGAAGCATGGGGGTGGTAGCATCATGCTTTGGGGGTGTTTTTCTGCACATGGGACAGGGCGACTGCACTGTATTAAGGAGAGGATGACCGGGGCCTTGTATTGCGAGATTTTGGGGAACAACCTCCTACCCTCAGTTAGAGCATTGAAGATGGGTCGAGGCTGGGTCTTCCAACATGACAATGACCCGAAGCACACAGCCAGGATAACCAAGGAGTGGCTCTGTAAGAAGCATATCAAGGTTCTGGCGTGGCCTAGCCAGTCTCCAGACCTAAACCCAATAGAGAATCTTTGGAGGGAGCTCAAACTCCGTGTTTCTCAGCGACAGGCCAGAAACCTGACTGATCTAGAGAAGATCTGTGTGGAGGAGTGGGCCAAAATCCCTCCTGCAGTGTGTGCAAACCTGGTGAAAAACTACAGGAAACATTTGACATCTGTAATTGCAAACAAAGGCTACTGTACCAAATATTAACATTGACTTTCTCAGGTGTTCAAATACTTATTTGCAGCTGTATCATACAAATAAATAGTTAAAAAATCATACATTGTGATTTCTGGTTTATTTATTTTTTATTATGTCTCTCACAGTGGACATGCACCTACGATGACAATTTCAGACCCTCCATGATTTCTAAGTGGGAGAACTTGCAAAATAGCAGGGTGTTCAAATACTTATTTTCCTCACTGTATATATATATATATATATATATATATATATATATATATATATATATATATATATATATATAGTGTGTGTGTGTGTGTGTTATTTAGAATCTCCATTTTTATGTATACATTGATTAATATTAATATTAATAAAACAATCCCAATCTACACATCATGATATTTGTTTAGTTCCCTTTCAGGAACTCAAGCTGCGTCAACAACACTTTGGGAACGTTTCCATGTTGTTCACAGAAAAACGTGTCACGACCAGGATGGCCAGCCCTCATATATATCCCCTCAGCCAATCCTTTTCCATGAGCTGTTAGAGGTGGTGACCTGAGCTAAGCTTGCTATAGATTGGCAGGCTGATCAGCAGGAAGTTCGCCCATACAGTAAGCTTGACAAGCGCTTTTTGCAACCTGCATCACCGCCTCCATGCTGGGGTCAGCCCTTTGTTCCGGACCGGCACAACAAGGTGTCCAGGTCTTGGGCTAAGCCATATTCGGGCTGCCTCTTCAGTCCTAGACTCTCTTTATACTCCAGTATAGTTGGACTGAAAGAGTGTGGTTATGGGACGATGCCCCAGGTTGAAGAGACGCTGGCTATCTCTCTTTAGGTGCTGAATCGTCCTTAAAGACCCTGGCACTGATCACTTCGGACTACCTTGATTCTGGTTGGCAAAGCCTATGCCTCGGCAGGTCAAGCTGCAGGGTGCTTGCGCACTGGCTGTGTTTCTGACCTGCTGCTAGAATTAGATGCGGGGGATATCTCGAGCAGCCAAGAAGTCCGGGAGTTGGGGGACATCTGGGGGACATCTCGGGCAAGCAGGAAGTCCAGAAGGGGCGTTTTGCACCTCATTATATGGTGCCCACCCTGCCCCGACATCCTCAGGGAGCTGGTCTGTTAACCCTGTCACATCCAGTGTTTGGGGGGTTTGTTGCCTTTAATGAGCCACCTAGAGCAGCGCCATAGAATAGCTCTGGCTCTAGATGCACCAGAGGTCAGTCTCGAGAGACTGATTCCTGTAAGAGACTATATGGCAGCCTGGGAAGCTCTCCCTCTTCAGGTCTCATCCACGCCCTGGTGGAGCCGTTGAACCAGCATACTTTCATGTATCCATCCTTCCAACACACAGGAAGTTCCTGAAGTTGGCTTTCGGGTCTGAAACTTACCAATATCGGGTCCTTCCGTTTGGTCTTGCCCTCTTACCCCGCAGCTTAACAAAGTGTGTTGGCGTAGCTCGACTTCCTGAAGGCGAACATCTCCAGGTTACGTATGTAACCATGGTAACCCCAAAAGAACGAGATGCCGCGTCTCCATGCGACACTGCCGGCATCCCTGTTGCGCTTCCTTCTCTTTCCAGAAGCTAGCGCCGGTTTCACTCAATGTGCCTTTTATAGCTTCCTGGTCTTGATATCACTCCGGCGGTGATAGATTGACCACGCTTTCCATTGGACTGATTACACACATGATTAAGAGCGTTAACAATGCAAAAGCATTTCCAAAGCATTGTTCCAAAGCGTCTTGTTCCCTCGGGGAACCATGGTTACATACGTAACCTGGAGACGTTATCAAAATTTGGGCACGATCATCACAACAAATATATATTTTTTCCTTTCTCATGTCAGTGCATTGGGTAAAAAAAGCATCATACTCAATGATACAAATACAGTATATAAAGACTACACATTGTGATATTCCTGCAATCCAGCCATGGTGTTTTTGCTCCATCATGCTGAGTCTCTCACGGTCCTGAGAGTGTAACTTGGTTTAATGGAACGTAAAACGATGCTAAATTGTGGACAGATGTTCAAAATGGAGCCTTAGTCATGATTATAACTCACACAATTCCTGACGAGTGGAGCGTAAAGAGAAAAGAAAAGAAGTTTTACGCTGAGCTTTTTATGAAGAATGTACTGTACTACAGCAGACACTTTAATTAGCTTTAGCAATCTTGCTATTATTACAGTAATTAAAAAAGTTAATTTAAATGTATCATTCTATTATATTTCTGTCACTTTAAAAGCAGGCACACTTTATATGCAGATCAATCAAGGCATCATGGATTTACAACAGTGTTAGCAAGCATTTACCTTGAATGTTAGAAGTACTATGGAGTGTTTTGTTGTCCTACACCATGTTTTTTTATTTCAAATAATCAATAAAATATATTTTTAAGCACAAAAACTGAAGCATGATGCATCCATCTAGAACCAAGTTTAGTATTTCCTGTAAGTCTGTTAGTAGAACCTTACGAAAGATTACATTTATTAACATAAAAATTTTTTTAGATTGGCACCAGCTTACTGTACACACAGATATACTTGTTTATAATCTCTGCATGTAGAAAAAGAATACAATATAAAAAAAATTCAGATTTCAGATTGTAGCGATCTGATCATTAGATTTGTTTGTGCTTTTTAAACATAAAATTCCATGTTTAGTCTCCATTTGCTTTTAGAATAACCCACATGTTCCACTAGATTTTGTGAAGAATTGTATTCAGCCACAAGTGAGTTAGTAAAGTCAAGGACTGATGTAGCGTGAGGAGACCCGGGGTGCAGTCAGCTTTCCACTTTATCCCAAAGGTGTTCAATAGGGTTGAGGTCAAAGCTCTATAGCAGGCCACTAAAGATCTTTTTCAAACTATGTTACATATATCTTCATTGAGCTGGCTTTGTGCACAGGCTCATTTTTATGCTGCAACAGGTTTGGGTCTCCTAGTTCAAGTGAAGGGAAAATGTTATGCAACTGCCGCAGAGAGATCCTATACAACTGTGTCTCCATGTTTGTAAATTCTGTCCAGTCTTCAAAAGATTTGGGTCAATTTTATAATGGCACTTGGCTGCCCACATGTTCAGCTGCCCACATGTTCACATGTTTAACATATATTAAACCACCAACCACTTCTGAATCTCTTTGTCTAAATTTACAGCTCTGCTTTCCTGTGATTTATCAGGCAAGAACTGTAGTATGTCTGAAAATGTGCAGAGCCTACTTGCTTGGCCCCTGGAAATGCTACCTGCAGCTTTAATAATGATGATGATGATGATGATGATGATGATGATGATTATTATTATTATTATTATTATTATTATTATTATTATTATTATTATTGTTGTTGAATCTATAACTGTCATTTCTCAGGATGTGTTGTGAAGGTGTTGTAGTTTTAATTGTTGCGCAGCACACGGCGAGGAGTGAAACGTCGCCCGCAGGCAGATCAAGTGGCATAATTTTTTTTTTTTTATCGAAATTCATCTAATAAATCACCAGGCAGAAAGAGAGAGACATAGAAATCAATCTCCATTCTGTTAGAGAGGAAAGGAAAAGCCGCCGGTGCCGTAGTGGATACGAAACTCACGCTGTGGGGGGAATTTCAAATCTCTTCCAAGGGTTTGTGCAGTTGGTTTCGCCACACAGCTGATGAACTAAACATCCTTTATATATGCTGAACACCAATTATACTCATATACACTTATTACCTCACCGCTTCAACTGATAAAAATAAGCAACAGTCACATTAAGATACATGCTTGATACATGCTTGGTGTCATGTTTTCGAATGACAATTTTTTCATTATAGTAAAAACATTGTCACTGAAAACCTGATGTGGTGTAAGCGTAATCGAACACTTAGTCCCATAAGTCTTACAGAAAATAACTAACTCCAGCTTGAGCAGTGTTACTGTTACGATTGCAAAATGTATTAACAGCATGGGTTATTCCTCTTATACTGTAAAATTGTATTTATTATTGCAAAACATGCTATACTTTATCAATTTAGTTATATTTAGTATGAAACAAACCTGCATTTCTCTAAATACTGGTACTGTGGAAAATTATTTAACACCTTCTGTGAATTTTTTTTAATTGCACAATTACAAGTCAAATCTCTTCATTACGTTCTTTTTTACTTATTAAAATATTATGAATTGCCCATTCCCTGTTATTTTAATAAATAACTTTTAAAAGTTATTAAAATATTATGAATTGCCCATTCCCTGTTATTTTAATAAATAACTTTTAAAAGTTATTAAAATATTATGAATTGCCCATTCCCTGTTTTAGCTACTTTATACTAGGAAAAAAAAAATCTATTTGTTCTCTTTCTCTTTTTTTCTTTTTTTTTATATATATGTTGGCAATCTCTTAATAAGCCAATAGACATTTTTTAACGATCTCGCATGAATAATTTGAGCATAAAATAGGGCCTAAGTAGAGCACCACACAATGGATTTTGAATATGCTCAATATATCCTGCTGCCTCATGTGGCCCGATCTCTGCTTGAAATTATCTGGAGTATTAAGACACAGATTTACCTCTGCAAATGTAGAAATTATTGATAGTCGCAGGAGGAGACTCTTCTACTTTCTTCTGACCTTCATGGTGCTAAAATTGGGTTTTGAGGACCCACATATCTGCTTTTTCTTTGACAAAAGAGGGTCAGCAGAACCGAAATGGAGTAATTAGTAAAATCCAGTGCCCTTGTGAAGGTCATTCTCTCTGCTTTATCCATAAAACAAGCTCCTGGTCACACGAATGAGGAGTTAAACACCCGGGTTTGTCCATTCCACGCAAATGCCAAATGCTAATATGATTCATCCGCCGTTTTTAATTTAGTGTGTGAAATTAAAATAGATCTAGAAAAAAAAAGGGCAAAAAATACACCATTCTTAGAATGTATTCTTTCTGACATTGTGGTCATGTGACTCTTGTACACAAGTCTTTTCTTGGGTTTAAAAATCAGTTAAATCCAAAATCAATTATTCACTGGGCAGATTAACACAAGAACAATGGCAAGACAGAAAAAGGGTCTCTATTGACTTCTCAAGTAAAATTCTAAATGGGAATATTTGGAATTGATCATTGATTGTTTTACACATTGATTTATTGGTTTGTTTTTTGTGTTTGATGTGTAAGTTGTGTGTGGCTTGACAATTGATGTGCAGTTGCAGTTTGTGCCAATTATTAGGAAAGATACCTAGACATCTATTAGTTGTAATTGACTAATAGCAACATGTTGCCATGTACCAGGCACCACATATTTAATTTAGGGCCATGAACAAGAAGTATAGGCAGCAGAGAGCCAAAATGTGAAGCATAATATTTAAATCAGTGTTTAACATGAAGTTAATTCAAGACAAAAAAAAAAAAAGCGTGAAGGGTATTTTGAAAACAGCCAGACAAAGCCGAGTCATTAGCAACTCAGACAGTGAATCATCAGCGTTTTAGCTAATGACTAATCCGCGTCGATACCTCATTAGCCACACCAGGTGGAGAAAACTCTGGCACTATTATCATGAAGCATGGAGGCGATCACAATGAGATCAGCTTTACAAAGCATGAACAGTCGAGTGACTCGGAGAGGAATCGCTTCACCGCAGCTTCGTCCGATTCATTAACATCCGGGTCAAGTGAGGGAACCTGAAATCAATCACTCCGTCTTCGAAAGCCGCTTTCCTTATCTATGATGGATGGATTTCATCCTCCGAATGCTCATAAATGCATTAGTGAGTCTAATCACTGAGCGTCTGATTATTAGTCATTAGAAGCTGAATGACAGCCAGTGTGTCTAATAAACATGCTTTATTCTTTTGCTTTAAAGGTAAATAAATCATTACTGAGCTTTTTGTGCTGTTTTTCACTCAACCCGTATCCTGGTTTATTTTTCTGCCTCCACACATCAATCTGAATTTAAATACATCTAAACCGCAGTTACGGTACTCTGAGGCCTGGCATTAAACCTGCTCAATCCTATTTTATCTCTAATGAAGTAAAAGAGTAAATAAGATTTTTTTTTTTTTTTTTTTTTTTTTAGCTCCAGAATGATTGGAAATGTTGACATATTTTCACAAACATTCCATTTTGTACGATTTAAACACATTTAGAATCTCAAGAATGCGATTGGATAACTGATATATGAGGCACACAATTAGAGCTGGAAAAGAAAAACAAAAAAAAAGAAAGAAATTGCTAAATAGAAAACTCTTTAAGTTATAAAACTGTAACTAGGATGAACTTCAAAGTCCAACTTATTAAACAGATCACGAACAAAACTGAAACATCTCAAGGGTTTTTTTTTCTTCAATACAAAACAGAAATTGTTTAGTTAGCATTGTTTTGACAAAAAGAATCTTGGAGGTGACAAACAAAATCTCACAGAAATAATCATTTTTTTCAGATTAGAGAGTGTTTTTTTAGAGGTTCCCTGATGGTCTAGTGGTTAGGATGCAGCGCTCTCACCGCTGCGGCCCGGGTTCAATCCCCGGTCAGGGAACCAACCCCACCTACTCTCAGTGCCGGTCCCAAGCCCGGATAAATTGGGAAGGGTTGCGTTAGGAAGGGCATCCAGCGTAAAAACGTGCCAAATTAAAATGTGCGGAAGATCCGCTGTGGCGACCCCTAATGGGAGAAGCCGAAAGAAAGTTAGTTAGTTAGTTAGAAAGGGTTTTTTAGGGTTTTTTTGGCAAATAAGAGGTGAAGTGAAATTTTTAAGGTTACACAAACATTTGCACTTGTCCATAGAATTCAAGGCTTATCCAAACCGCACAGCGGGTTCATGAAAGTTTAATGACCTAATAATAATAATAATAATAATAATAATAATAATAATAATAATAATAATAATAATAATAATAATAATAATAATAATAATAATTATACTTTTTAAGCTCTTTCAGTTTGGGGATGAACTGTCATCATGGTTTTTAAATCAGCACAGAAGTGTATCCACCAACTTTGCATTCTTATCTCTCTGGATGTCCTAATGCAAGCTACATGTGGACTTATCTCTCTTTTTAATACTTACAAAAATCATTTCTAATTTTTGTTTGCAGAAGTAACTCCCTTTAAGCTCGTTGTAAAGCCAGCGGTTTAATTTCAATTGAGACTCGACAGGAATTACCATGGATTGACAGCGTCTGATTAATCATTGGGGCTTGCAGTGGATTAAACCATCGCTTCTGCAATGCACAAGGTATTTACTCTGAGGAAAATAATAATAATAAAAAAGAAATCCACACAAGCATATCTCATCGGAGAGAGCAGGATTTTGGGTAATTTCAGGGGTCACAATGAATGGTCAGGTTCTAAATAGACAGGGAGAACAGGTCTGAGACAGTCATTGCTTCACAAGATTTAAAATTTTGTCAATAAAATATCCAGGGTCAGAAAATGACATAAATGAAAGGCCAAACAAGACCAGGTTTTCACAAAACGTAGCTGTAATGGTTTCAGTAAATCTGATATGGACGTAAAATAATATTTACTTGTAAAATTGTTAACCCATTAAATTATTATATAATGATGCAGCTGCAAATCTCTTACAAGGAAATAAAAAGTATATATACAGTGAGGAAAATAAGTATTTGAACACCCTTCTATTTTGCAAGTTCTCCCACTTAGAAATCATGGCGGGGTCTGAAATTGTCATCGTAGGTGCATGTCCACTGTGAGAGACATAATCTAAAAAAAAAACTCCAGAAATCACAATGTATGATTTTTTAACTATTTATTTGTATGATACAGCTGAAAATAAGTATTTGAACACCTGAGAAAGTCAATGTTAATATTTGGTACAGTAGCCTTTGTTTGCAATTACAGAGGTCAAACGTTTCCTGTAGTTTTTCACCAGGTTTGCACACACTGCAGGAGGGATTTTGGCCCACTCCTCCACACAGATCTTCTCTAGATCAATCAGGTTTCTGGCCTGTCGCTGAGAAACACGGAGTTTGAGCTCCCTCCAAAGATTCTTTATTGGGTTTAGGTCTGGAGACTGGCTAGGCCATGGCAGAACCTTGATATGCTTCTTACAGAGCCACTCCTTGGTTATCCTGGCTGTGTGCTTCGGGTCATTGTCATGTTGGAAGACCCAGCCTCGACCCATTTTTAATGCTCTAACTGAGGGAAGGAGGTTGTTTCCCAAAATCTTGCAATACATGGCCCCGGTCATCCTCTCCTTAATACAGTGCAGTCGCCCTGTCCCATGTGCAGAAAAACACCCCCAAAGCATGATGCTACGACCCCCATGCTTCACAGTAGGGATGGTGTTCTTGGGATTGTACTCATCATTCTTCTTCCTCCAAACACGTTTAGTGGAATTATGACCCAAAAGTTCTTTTTTGGTCTCCTCTGACCACATGACTTTCTCCCATGACTCCTCTGGATCATCCAAATGGTCATTGGCAAACTTAAGACGTGCCTGGACATGTGCTGGTTTAAGCAGGGGAACCTTCCGTGCCATGCATGATTTCAAACCATGACGTCTTACCAACAGTATTACCAACAGTAACCTTGGAAACGGTGGTCCCAGCTCTTTTCGGGTCATTGACCAGCTCCTCCCGTGTATTTCTGGGCTGATTTCTCACCTTCATTAGGATCATTGAAACCCACGAGGTAAGATCTTGCATGGAGCCCCAGTCCCAGGGCGATTGACAGTCATGTTAAGCTTTTTCTATTTTCTAATGATTGCTCCAACAGTGGACCTTTTTTTCACCAAGCTGCTTGGCAATTTCCCCGTAGCCCTTTCCAGCCTTGTGGAGGTGTACAATTTTGTCTCTATTGTCTTTGGACAGCTCTTTGGTCTTGACCATGTTAGTAGTTGGATTCTTACTGATTGTATGGGGTGGCATCTAATTTAGGATAATAAATGTAGTGGAGGTGGACATTTTAAAGGCAGCCTAACAGGTCTTTAAAGGTCAGAATTCTAGCTGATAGACAGGTGTTCAAATACTTATTTGCAGCTGTATCATACAAATAAATAGTTTAAAAAATATACATTGTAATTCATTTAACCATCCTCTGCTGCTTTTGGCAGTGTGGGCAGGTGCCAAATCCTGCTGGAAAATGAAATCAGCATCTCCATAAAGCTGGTCAGCAGAGGGAAGCATGAAGTGCTCTAAAACTTCCTGGTAGACGGCTGTGCTGACCTTGGACTTGATAAAACACAGTGGACCAACACCAGCAGATGACATGACTCCTCAAACCACCACTGACTGTGCAAACTTTACACTGAACCTCAAGCAACTTGGATTATGTGCCTCTTCTCTCTTCTTCCAGACTCTGGGACCTTGATTTTCAAATTAAATGCAAAATTTTATTTTCTTTCATCTGAAAAGACGACTTTGGTCCTCTGAGCAACAGTCCAATCCTGTTTGTCCTTTGCCAAGGTAAGACACCTCTGACGTTGTCTCTGGTTCAGGAGTGGCTTGACACAAGGAATGGGTCAGTTGTAGCCCATGGATACGTGTGTGTGTGGTGACTCTTGAAGCACTGACTCCAGCTGCAGTCCACGCTTCGTAAATCTCCCCCAAATTCTTGAATGGGCTTCATTTCACCTTTTTCTACCACATTATTTCTTTCCATTCAACTTTCCATTAATGTGCTTGGATACAGCACTCTGTGATTAGCAGCTTCTTTAGTGATGACCTTTTGTGTCTTACCCTCCATGTGCAGGGTGTCAATGATCGTCTTCTGTCGAACTGTCAAGTCAGCACTCTTCTCCCATGATTGTGTAGCCTGAACCAGACTGAGACACCATTTAAAGGCTCAGGAAACCTTTGCAGGTGTTTGGTTTTAATTAGCTGATTAGAGTGTGACACCACGAGTCTCCAATATTAAACTTTTTCACAATATAGATAGTGAATTTTGGGTTTTCATTAGCTGTAAGCCATAATTATCAAAATAAAAAGAAACAAACACTTGAAATATATCAGTCTTTGTGTGATGAATCTATATTAGATACAAGTTTCACTTTTTGTATTGAATTACTAAAATACATTTTTATTGATATTCTAATTTATTGAGATGCACCTGTATATCCCCTGCATGTCATGTCATAGGTGTTGCTGTATTTAAATAATGACAGATAGCTGTTTTAGTAGTTACTGTCTCTGGTGTCACTATTGCAGGTGTTACGGTCTCTGGTATAAATGTCTCTAGTGTTACTGTCTATAATGTAACTGCTGTAGATGTTACTGTATCTGGTGTAACTATTGCATGTGTTACTGTTTCTGGTGTAATTACTACAGGTGATACTTTCTCTAATGTAACTGTTGTAGGTGTTACTGTCACTAATGTAAATGTTGTAGGTGTTACTGTCTTTCGTATAATTACTACAGGTGTTACTGTCTTTGGTGTAACTCCTGTAGCTGTTATTCTCTCTAGTGTTACTTTTGTAGGTGTTATTATATATAATGTAACTGTTGTAGGTGTGACTGTCTGTGGTGTAACTGTTGTGGGTGTTATTCTCTCTAGTGTTACTTATGTAGGTGCTATTATATATTTTAAAACTTTTCATGGTGTTCCTGTCCCTGGTGTAACTGTTGTAGCTGTTACTCTCACTGGTGTTACTGTCTTTAATGTAACTGGTGTAGGTGTCACAGTCTCTGGTGTAACTTTCAAAAGTGTAACTGTCACTGGTGCAATTCTCTCTGGTGTTACTGTCTCTGCTTTTATTGTTTCTAGTGAAACTGGAACTGTCTTCATATGTTGTTATCAACAAACATAATAAAATCTTACTAACCACAAAAACTGTAACTATAACCAGATAACATGTTATTTTTTATTTAGACATCTGTTACATTTATAGTAAATTATCTTTTTTTACCTGTAAAAAAACTTTCTACAGTCATGAACCTTCAACATAATGCTCATCGAATTCATTATTAACCAACACTATTCCATCAAACAGAATCTATTTTGGAAGAAAAGCGGTCAAGAAATGAAAGTATGTTTTTTTGGGAAATGGAATGTAGTGAAATGTTTTTTTTGTTGCTGATAAAATAAATAATGTGTTGAATGTTCGTCCATGACGCCACTAGCTAGTGATTTGGACATGCCACTGAACTGTATGCTTCATCTTTTTCTGTAACAGAAAATATCTCTTTATTGCTCAATGTTTTACTGTCAGTTAAAATCAAATCCTGGGTTGGCTTTTTTTTCTGCTAAAACTTTTACACATTTATTTCAGCGTGTACCAAAGTGAACAAACTAACAACTAATCTTTAGTTCCTTTCTTTATTTTTCCATCTAAATGCAAATTTCCATTAAGGATGTGTGCAGTGCAAAGCTTCTTAATGTCAGAGGTGAAGATTAATCCCAACGACTGTGACAGCAGCAAGCAATGATGTGTATGTGAGCTTAAACCGAGTAAATATCAGATTTATTAAGTGTTCTCAAAGTCGGGTTCAAACGCATTTTACAAAATTTACTGCAACAGTTATCATAGACCGCTCAATGGAGCACTATTGGTGGCCAATGACAAAATGGAAATAAAATAGTAAATAAATAGCCACATTCTACATTCATCAACTTGTCCACTAACTTGAGGATTACCAAAGAGAGACATAGAGGAACCAGACTTTTTTACTTGCCTTGTTTTCTAACCTCAAGGCAAGTAAAAAATTAAAGTGTTAAATGTAAAATATAAATAAAAACTAAAAATATAATATAAAGGAAAAAATAGTATTATCATTTTGTTGGCTAAAATTTTTTTTTTAAGAATGGACAGTGCAACTAAAGGCTGGAAAGGAATTTAACCAGTGAGAAACAGCTGGAGGAAAATTTCAATAATTGTAATAAAAACATGATTACAAGTATCTTAAAGAAGCAGTAGTCTCTCAGAAGTAAAAATGGGCAGAGGTTCACCAATCTGCAAAAAAAATTTTCTACAAAT
This sequence comes from Silurus aristotelis, assembly GCF_946808225.1. Taxonomy (NCBI): domain Eukaryota; kingdom Metazoa; phylum Chordata; class Actinopteri; order Siluriformes; family Siluridae; genus Silurus; species Silurus aristotelis. The sequence goes on from NC_139582.1 coordinate 13,572,360, forward strand.
TGTAAAATTTCAGAATAATGCTCCTGAACATTCATTCATTCATTTTCTCCCGCTTATCCGTAATTCGGGTCGCGGGGGCAGCAGTCTAAGCAGGCCCCCGTCTTCGACCGCTGCCCAATCCTCACAGCACCATCCCTTACGGTCCCTCCTGCAGGGGGTGAGCCCACGGGAAGGCTCCTGAACATTTTAAATATAATTTTCAAACAATTTAAATATCTTATCAACTACAGTACATTGTATTAACATAAGATTCTGAGAATCTGGAGAAATATCTGTGCATGGGACAAGAGCAAAAATCTATATTGGATGACCATGATCTGCATCAAAAACATTCAAATATAATAAAAAATAATAGTTTTCTGTAAACACTGTTCATTGTGTCATCCACAAATGCAGGTTAAAGCTGTGTCATGCAAGAGAGAAGCCACATGTGATCATAATTCAGATTCAGAAACACCACTATCTTCTCTGGGCCTTTTAAAAATGATTAAAGCAAAGCGGAAAACTGTTCTGTGGTTAGACGAAACACAATTTTTGGAAACCATGGATGCTATGTCCTCTGGACTAAATAAGAGAGGAATCAGCACCCAGTTCAAAAGCCTGCATTTCTGATGGTATGGGAGTGTATTAGTGCATATAGAATAGGCAGCTTTCACATCTAAATGGGCTCCATCAATGCTGAAAGCTATATATAGGTTTCAGAGCAAAATATGCTTCCGTCCAGAAGCACTGTATCTGACACTGCAACTGGTCTCCTCATTTCCAAGATGTATAGAGACTGTGTTATAAGAAAAGGAGATGCCACACATATTTAAACATCCCCCATCCCAACTTTTTTGAGATGTGTTGCAGCCATCAAATTCAATGCTACTTAATTTTCTTAAATTTTTTTCTTTAAATGGTTCATTGGCTCAGTTTAAACATTTAATATGATTTTTATATTTTATTGTAAATAAAATATAAGTTAATGAAATTTGCAATTCATTTCACTGAGGTCGCCTGATGCCGGTGGCCAGGAGATGGGATGTCGGAAGCGGTACTCAAGGAAGTGTAAGAGTGGCAAGCGTCAGGTGTCTTTGCTAGGCTAAAGGCTAACCATAGCCAGCCGGCTTTCTCGTCCATTCTACTGTCTGGCCTACATCTGAATCCAGCAGACCAGACAGCGAGAGTTTAGAGACTCCTGCATCTTTGTTTTGCTTTGGAAATTCGCAGAACAGCTAGCGAATGTCTTTACTGACATCTTCAAGATCTTCCTGAGCAGCGCCGTTGTTCCTACATGTCTAAAGACAACCACTTACAGTCTTCTGCCTTAATGACTATAGTCCCAATGCACTCACAACCCTCGTAATAAAGTGCTCTGAGAGGCTCGTCATGAGGCACAAGACCCAACTATGACCCTTACTAGACCCCATGCAGGTTGTGTATCGTACAAATCGTTCTATAGATGATGATATCTCCACGACTCTTTGTCTGACCCTCAGACACCTGAAAAATAAGGACATATACGTATGAATGCTGTTCATAGACTTCAGTTCACCATTGGACACTATCATCCCTCAGCATCCAATCATCACCTGATTTAGAAGTTGCGGCTACTGGGCCTGAACATCTCCCTCTGCAACTGGATCCTGGACTTCCTGACTGGGAGACCTCAGCCACCCCGGATCGGAAACAGCATCTCCAGCACCACTGCACTGAGCACTGGGGCCCCTCAAGGCTGTGTGCTTAGCCCACTGCTGTTCACTCTGCTGACTCATGACTGTTTAGCAATTCACAGCTCAAATCACATCATTAAGTTTGCTGATGACACAACCATTGTGGGTCTCATCAGCAAAAACGATTAATCAAAGAGAGACACTGCTGTTCTTAACATCCAGAACAGTGCAAAAGTACTTAACTACAAAAGTGAAACTACAAATGTTTGTGGACACCTGACTCCAAGATTAGCATGTTACATTTAAACATCCAATTTCACATTTAGGCTTCATTTGCTGTTATAATATCCTTTACTTTTCTGAGATGTTGTTCCACTAGATTTTAGAGTGTTCTTATAGAGAAACGTGTTCATTCAGCCAAAAGGGTGTTAATAAAGTCAAATATTGATGCAGGGTGAGGAGGCCTGTGGTGCAGTCAGCATTCTGATTCATGTCAAAGGTGTTTACTAGGGTTGAGGTCAGAGCTCTATAGCAGGACACTCTAGATCGTCCACTCCAACCATATATAAACCATCATGGAGCTCTGATTGTTGACAGGGGCATTGTCATGCTGGAACAGGTTTGGGTCTTGTAGTGAATTGAAGGAAACATGTAATGCTACTACATTCAATGACATCCTATACATTGTGTGCTACAAACTGTGTTATAACAATTCGGGGAAAAACCACATATGGCTAGGGCTGTCAGGTGTCCCAAAACTTTTTTCTATATAGTGTACATTACTCCATGAATTTTACTTTTAAATGTATCTTTTATGACTGCTTTTTATAGTATTAGCGAATGTCATACTCAAAATATTATAAAATATTACACTGTACATGTGTTTTGAGCACATGGGTGTTGTGTACTGATGAATATTGAGACCACTGATTAAATGTAGTGTCCGAATTTTACTCTTGGAGTTGATGAATAAGAGCTGATCCGCTCTATAGAAAAAAAAAATCCCCATAAACAGTGACACGGCTAACATTGTCATCATTTTCCTCGCAACCTGACAGACATGCTGTGTTTTCATCCTGTGTCACATGTACGAATTCTACAGAACTCTGACGCACGACTGTTTGCAAATCTCAACCTGTTCATGCTTTTTTGTTGTTCTCATTTTGCTGCGGCACTTGTCAAACAACTCGAGGGCCTCATAAAATCCCAAATAGACAAGAAAAAAAGGAAACATGATGGAGGAGAAATAATAAAGCATGCGGATGAGATGGCTGAGGCGGGTGAAGGGGGATTAGAGTGCTTCGACTCGCCCCAGGAATCTGACAACACCGTCAGCGAAATCTTTTCTAACACAAGAAAAAAGCTTTGAATTGGGAGAAGTTTGTGTGCCAGGCGTTAACCTGCTGCTGTCTGTCTAATTGGGTCTTCATCACATTCAGCAGGGAGCCGTGCTACTAATTACAACAGCTGGGGCGCCAGAGCAAAGCATGATGGGAAATGTACCTGAGAGCCTCATGAGACAAGTTCTATGTAAATGAATATGTGAAAAAAAAAGGGGAAAAAAATGCTAATAATAATAAGGCAGTCATAGGGGTCCAAGCACTAGATTGCAATTACTTGCATAGCTCCACCATTCAAAGTTTAGTGTAAAGGTTTTTACATCATTGACACAAAATTATATATTTATATACAATTTTAAGAAATCGTTTATCACAAAAACTGTCAGGGGTTTTCCCAATGACAACCGACAGACATGTGCCATGCTTCTTTATTGTCTGATGCGTAATTGTTTTGTTTTGGTTCATGGCCTGCCTTTGAACTTGTATGTCACAGGGTTGTATCTCACCCTGTGTCTCTTTTACTCACACCTGTTATTAGTTTTTAGTTAGTAGCTTTTTTTTATTATTATTAGTTTGTATATTTAAACCCCAGTGTCGTTATGCTCAAGTGAAAAGTACACTCTCAGTTTGTCCCACACACCTGACTTAACCAAGGCTGCTACTGTGTGTTCACTGTTCTGGTTTTGACCCTCCCTAGATTATTGTGGTTTTTGTGTTTAGTCCTTGTGTAGTTTGGCCTGTTTACTCATTGCCTGCATCACTCTTGTTTATAATTTTGGACCTGCTTCATATTTTGGATCTGCCTTCTTAGTAATAAAACGTTGAATTTTCTTTTCCAGTCTTCAAAACAACACAGTTGTTTAAAAATAAGTATTACAGTGTTAAAAAATCTAAAAAAGAATAATAATAGCCTCTTCTTTAACATAATAATGTAATCAAAATAATTAAATTTGATAAATACAAGTAAAGGGAACATTCAAGTAAATCAAGCTGCAATTTCCATTGGACTGATTATACATGTGAGTCAGAGCATGGACAACGCAGAGGCAGAGTTCCTAAAGTGTTTCTGATGCAGCATCTCTTTCCCTTGGGGAACCATGGCTACATACGTAACCTGGAGATGTTACCCAGTTTAAAGACATTATCAAATCAAATCAAATCAAATTGTATTTGTCACATACACATACATACAGAGTACGATATGCAGTAAAATGCTTTAATTCTATACAATTCTTTACAAATTCTATACAATTGTGTGTCTCCAACCTTGTGGTAACAGTTCAGGGAAATAACTGTGATTTATTTCCAGGTGTTTTCAGCATATTGTAATTGTTTTTATGGCATTAAACTTGATAAACATTATAGAATTGTGTTCAGAACAAATCAGGAAAAATTCGAGGAAACTGTATGAGCTAGTCAGTTTGATTCAATAAATGAATGTACATAAAACGTGCATAAAGGTTAAAAATTGTTGCTTTTAAGAAATAAGCGTTGTGTAGGCCGTCAGTTGCAGGGTTCTTCATTTTGTTTATTGTGCATCAACTCGAATTAGCACTATGACCTGAAAGTTCAAATGCTAATTCACATTACACATTACATTCTTCTGTAATAAAGAGATTAATGATGTCACCATCACCATCACTACGTTCGGGGTTTTGATTTACATCCCATAAGAGCAGAGACGATCATGTGTATATTAAAATTGCTCAGTAACTTACTGGAAGATGATGAAAATCAGGAGTGGGTTTTGTTGCTGAGAGTGTGTTTCCGTCTCACACACACACGCACACACACCCAGTAAAATGTTCATTCTTAATTAAACTGGCGGTGCGTGACCGCCTGGAGGGAAAGTGATAAGTGTAATAAACTTTACAGCAGCGATGGACAATAAACACACTCAGGTTTGCAAGAATGGCTGTTTATCAGCTACAATGTTTTTTTTTTTTATTACAGTAAGCTGCTGCATTAATACCTTTGCATAATGTTTTATGACGTTCTGATGTTTATCATTTGTATATTTCACAAATGCAAATGTGAGTAGGTCTCGGAATTTACGATTTTTTGTGAAGAACTCAATAATACATTTATGCATAGATAACAGGTAAAAGAAGCACTTTATAATTCACAATGGGATAAATGTTCTCTGTATAAATCACAGACATGGGCATGGCTTTGTCAGGTATTGTGCACACTCACACAATAACAGAATTTTTCAAAATGTAAACAGCAATAATTATTTCATTCGTTTTTACTTCTTTGTAACAGTATACCATTGTAATTGTTTTCATCATCTTCTTCTTCCTTATTCATTAGAAGCATTAGAAGCTATATAACATGTGCTTGAAAAAGCTGAACTTTATTGTTTTTAGGTCACATGACCGCAACATGTCTATAGCCTGTAGGAATTTGATAACTTAATAGCGTGAAAAGTCCATAAGTGTCACTAATCTGACACTTTGTCTATATGCTATTTTTATTCCTGGAGTGTCATTGAACTGAAGAAAAATCTTGTTTACAATTCGACAAAACATGATCTTTACAATCAATTCATATGGGACATCCTGAGATATTACCTGAAGTTATGTCTCCTTCTCTGTTTAAAGAAGAACTGTAAAATATGGCACAATCTTTCAGTATAATATAGCTGAAATTACAGATCCAGACTAAAATCCCAGAGATACACTGGTTATAATTACATTAAACACCTCCACATTAAGAAATCCACTCCGAATAAGGGTTTAGTTAAATCCGGGTCCACCAGCACCTATAATGAAGTCCATACATCACACCGGTTTTATTCACCCTCCTACTGATCTTATCTCTCTTTAATTTTCTGCATATTATCTCTATATAATTTGTTTGATTTTTGCTCATGAAGTTTTTGTTTATTTCTTCCTTTCTTTTAAGTTTATGGTGCACAGTTTGGTGCAATGTGTTTGAGGTTCAGATTTCTTTTAAATGTTTCCCATTGTCTGATCTTAGTTTCTGACTGCGAGTTGATTCGGATTTGTTATTAAAAGAATAACATTTTCAGATGCACAAAATTTGTTCCAGTTTGTAATAGCAATTAGAAGTTAGAAGAATATACTTGCAAGATGATATCAAAAAGTTTCGAGACGAACGGTACACAAAATTGAGGGCTCGCTACGTACCTTGGTTTTTAAGTCCCGGTTTGGCTAATTTTTTGGTACAGTTAGGGGAAAGAAATAAAATTGCAAAACATAAAACTTTTAACACAGTTTATTGTTATTAATATTTGTGATCAACATTTGAACAGTTTACATTTTTTTTTTAAGTTTTAAATAAAAATGCCTGCTTGGTTAAATAATATATAAAATAGTATTTTATATTTTATAAAAGTATAATAAAGTATAGTAAAAAAACACTTTATATAACCTCTGTACTATACATGTACATATTACAATATTTTTTTTTTCTTTCTTTATTTATTTTTTTTTATCTATATGTATCTTTATATCTTTATAGCCTTACTGTACATTCTGTCCAACATTTCACATATATATTTATATAGATATATAGATATATATAGATAGATATAGATAGATATAGCTATATAGATATAGATATTAGACATGTTTATGCAGCTTGCACATTTCTTAAATGCCATAATATTTTAACCTTCCAGTCCTGGTGTCAGGGATTCACCCTGCCATGCCCCCCTCTGTAGCTGTCAGGGATTCACCCTGCCACGCCCCCGTCTGTAGCTGTCAGAGATCCACCCTGCCACGCCCCCCTCGATAGCAGTCACGCTGCTTCCCAAGATTACCGACAGCTGTGGCTCATGAAAGATCAGACTACATAAACTCACGTTCTTGAGTCACAGGCTGTCGGTCGTTATATTGTCAATCGCGTGGCTGCTCGACCGCCGGCTGTATATGCGAATTCCACTTCCGACTTGGATTACTCATTGCCGAAGGCTTTATGGATTGTGCTTGGGACATTCGAACTCATAGCGGACAACGCGTATCGAGCGGATGTCTTTGTTTGTTGTTTTCAACGGCTTATGAGTGTTTTTGTGTTGTACGGTTGTTGAAATAAAAGGACAATGATCGGACTATATCGGCTTCCGCGTCTGCAGCCTGACAGAACGACCGACCTATACCGAACGCGGATTCGCCATTCCGCGATTCCGACCGCAACGGATCGGCAGCTGAACCCGGCTTCGGATTTCCTCCGGAAGCTCAGTGCCGCTTCTCGCGGTTCAGATCCACAGAAGCCGGATCATGAGAGCGCGGCTGCGCCACGCCCCTCAGAGAGCGCGAGGGGATTACCGGCTCGTTACTCGGGGAAAAAAGACGAATTGGGCGGATTTCTGCAAGGCATCGGCGAGTATGTGGCTGTTAACATTTCCCGGTTTCCTTCCGAACGAGCCAAGATTGCCCTCTGTATTTCCCTCCTGTCTGGAGAAGTTCTTGCCAAAGCCAGCTCACTATGGAGCGCCAAAGGGGGCAAATTGGCTCACTCGCCGAATTCAGCGGGCTGCTTCTGGGGAAGTTGGGGATAGAGGTGGTGGATCTCCACTACAGTGAGGAGGAAGGTGCTCCATTCCAAGGTTCTCAAGAGCACGCGGCTCCGTGCCGGATCTCCCATGAGCCTGCAGCTCAGCCCCAATGTTTTGATGAGAGGGCTGCTTCATCTCAGGGTCTCTACCAGCGTGTTGCTGTGTTCCGGGGTTCTCGTGGACGCACCACACCATCTCCGAGCGTCGGCGAGCACACCATGCCGTCACAGAGCTTCTACAGGCGTGCCGCTCTGTTCCGAGGTTCCCGTGGGCGTGCCACGCCGCCACAGTGTCTCCAGGAGCGTGCTTTCCCGCCACAGAGTCTTCACGAGAGCGCCGCGCCGCCACAGAGTCTTCACGAGAGCGCCGCGCCGCCACAGAGTCTTCACGAGAGCGCCGCGCCGCCACAGAGTCTTCACGAGAGCGCCGCGCCGCCACAGAGTCTTCACGAGAGCGCCGCGCCGCCACAGAGTCTTCACGAGAGCGCCGCGCCGCCACAGAGTCTCCAGGAGCATGCTTTCCCGCCACAGAGTCTTCAGGGGCATGCTTTCCCGCCACAGAGTCGTCACGAGAGCGCCGCGCCGCCACAGAGTCTCCAGGAGCATGCTTTCCCGCCACAGAGTCGTCACGAGAGCGCCGCGCCGCCACAGAGTCTCCAGGAGCATGCTTTCCCGCCACAGAGTCGTCACGAGAGCGCCGCGCCGCCACAGAGTCTCCAGGAGCATGCTTTCCCGCCACAGAGTCTCCAGGAGCATGCTTTCCCGCCACAGAGTCTCCAGGAGCATGCTTTCCCGCCACCGAGTCGTCACGAGAGCGCCGCGCCGCCACAGAGTCTCCAGGAGCATGCTTTCCCGCCACAGAGTCGTCACGAGAGCGCCGCGCCGCCACAGAGTCTCCAGGAGCATGCTTTCCCGCCACAGAGTCGTCACGAGAGCGCCGCGCCGCCACAGAGTCTCCAGGAGCATGCTTTCCCGCCACAGAGTCGTCACGAGAGCTCCGCGCCGCCACAGAGTCTCCAGGAGCATGCTTTCCCGCCACAGAGTCGTCACGAGAGCGCCGCGCCGCCACAGAGTCTCCAGGAGCATGCTTTCCCGCCACAGAGTCGTCACGAGAGCGCCGCGCCGACACCTCCGGTCACAGAAGGCGAAGTGACTCCTCTGAGTCCCTCTCCAGACGACGCCCCATCCCAGAGCCCTTTCCAAGGCGACATGTCTCCCACGGAAAGCTCGGCTCCACCCCAGGACCTCCAAGAGAGCTCCGCCCAGCTCCAGGTCCCTCCAGAAAGCTCCGCCCAGCTCCAGGTCCCTCCAGAGAGCTCCGCCCAGCTCCAGGTCCCTCAAGAGCGCTCCGCCCAGCTCCTGGCTCCTCAAGAGGGCACGACTCCGCTCCAGGCTCCTCCCGAGAGCTCGTCTCCGCTCCAGGCTCCTCCCGAGAGCTCGTCTCCGCCTCCGAGCGACCCCACTAGCTCGTCTCAAAGAGAGCTCCACTGATGTCGTGGACCTCCAGGCGAGCCCTTCTCCGCTCGTGGATCTCCAGGCAGGCTTCACCTCATTTCCAGGCTGCTCAGTAGGCTCCGATCTGCTCCTAAGGGTCCCAAGGAGCGCCCCTACGCCCAGGGGTTTCCCTGTGCACTCACCCCGGCTCCAGGACTGCGAAAGGGAAGTTGAACCGCTGCCCCCGGGTTCCACCGACGGCGACGGCTCACCCCACAGTCCCGCAGAAGGCGACGGCTCGCCCTCGGGCTCCACAGAAGGCGACGGCTCGCCCCCGGGCTCCACAGAAGTCGACGTCTCGCCCCCGGGCTCCACAGAAGTCGACGTCTCGCCCCCGGGCTCCACAGAAGTCGACGTCTCGCCCCCGGGCTCCACAGAAGTCGACGTCTCGCCCCCGGGCTCCACAGAAGTCGACGTCTCGCCCCCGGGCTCCACAGAAGTCGACGTCTCGCCCCCGGGCTCCACAGAAGGCGACGTCTCGCCCCCGGGCTCCACAGAAGGCGACGTCTCGCCCCCGGGCTCCACAGAAGGCGACGTCTCGTCCCCGGGTCCTCTTCAGGGCGAAGGGTCGCATCCAGGCTCCACGCAGGGCGAAGGGTCGCATCCAGGCTCCACGCAGGGCGAAGGGTCGCATCCAGGCTCCACGCAGGGCGAAGGATCGCATCCAAGCTCCACGCAGGGCGAAGGATCGCATCCAAGCTCCACGCAGGGCGAAGGATCGCATCCAAGCTCCACGCAGGGCGAAGGATCGCATCCAAGCTCCACGCAGGGCGACGTCTCGCCCCCAGGTCCTCTTCAGGATGACGGATTGCCCACAGGATCCCCGCATGGCGACGTCGGTCCTCCAGGTCCCTCTGACGGCGACGTCGGTCCTCCAGGTCCCTCTGACGGCGACGTCGGTCCTCCAGGTCCCTCTGACGGCGACGTCGGTCCTCCAGGTCCCTCTGACGGCGACGTCGGTCCTCCAGGTCCCTCAGAGGGTGGTACGACGTTCCTGGTCTCCGCCCGGGACGTCCTCCACTCCCCGGTCATTGTCATGGTTGGCGTCCAGTTCCGGTTCCCCGCCATGGAGATCGCTCCGGCTCCAATCCCCGCCAGGGGCTTTACTCAGCCTCCCGTCAGCACCGAGGGCGTGGCTCCGTTCCGGATCCTCCTGCAAGGTGTTGTTCCATGCCCGTTTTCCGCAGAGGATGCTCACCAGGCCTCCGTTGCTCCCAGGCGTCTAAGGAGGCCTTCCTCGGAGGGCCCTGGCCCGCCTGGCATAGGTGGGTTTTGGGGCGTCAGGTGTCGCCCCTGGATGGGGGGGTACTGTCAGGGATTCACCCTGCCACGCCCCCCTCTGTAGCTGTCAGGGATTCACCCTGCCACGCCCCCATCTGTAGCTGTCAGGGATTCACCCTCCAACGCCCCCGTCTGTAGCTGTCAGAGATCCACCCTGCCACGCCCCCCTCGATAGCAGTCACGCTGCTTCCCAAGATTACCGACAGCTGTGGCTCATGAAAGATCAGACTACATAAACTCACGTTCTTGAGTCACAGGCTGTCGGTCGTTATATTGTCAAGCTGGACAATCGCGTGGCTGCTCGACCGCCGGCTGTATATGCAAATTTCACTTCCGACTTGGATTACTCATTGCCGAAGGCTTTATGGATTGTGCTTGGGACATTCGAACTCATAGCGGACAATGCGTATCGAGCGGATGTCTTTGTTTGTTGTTTTCAACGGCTTATGAGTGTTTTTGTGTTGTACGGTTGTTGAAATAAAAGGACAATGATCGGACTATATCGGCTTCCGCGTCTGCAGCCTGACACCTGGACATTTCCTCTACATTCCCTCTTCAATGCAATAACCTTAGAACCATTTCTCTGCTTTTTAATGATGTCCACACATCTCTGCACTGTTATAGCCTTTATATTTATTCACTGTACATATGCTTACATATATATCACATGCTGTAAATATCTATAAAGATCTATCCATCAAAAAGACTTGAGGCTGTAATTGGTGCCACAGGTGCTTCAACAAATTATTGAGCAAAGGCTGTAAACACTTATGTACTGTACGTGATTGTTTATCTTTTATAAATGTGCAAAGATTTCAAACAAACTTCTTTCACACTGTCATTGTGTATTGTTTGTAGAATTTTGAGAAAAATAATGAATTTAATCCATTTTGGAATAAGGCTGTAACATAACAAAATGTGGAAAAAGCTAAGCGTTGTGATACTTTCCGAATGCACCTTACATACATGTCCATTTTATTTATATATATATATATATAGTGCAGTCTAAATTAAAAATTCAAATTGCCAAAAAGCATTATTGTTATTTTCTGGATCTGCAAAGAGACAAAGCAGTTCAAAGGAAGTTGCTCTCAGCCTCAGCCATGTGTCTTTAATATATGTCCAGCTAAAAAAAAATAAAAAATTATCCAAATTACTAAACAATGAAATAAAATACAAGCTAATTTCAATACTTAGCTATTTATCATTGCTATAATTATTACACATCAGTGCTCATGTTTTTGTTTCTTTTTTTCTTGCTCTGGTGGTTTACTGTCCTGTTATCTTTCAACATTCTGTTTTCATTATCATCCCTTTAATTAAAAAAAAAAAGCTTCAATTTACTAACCCTACCAGAGTAAAAGAGAAAAAAAGAGAGAAAGAATGAGAGCTCTAAATGTCTGTGTAAATTCTTTCCTTCATTTCTCCAAGGTCTGCTTTCTGATACACAAACCTTAATTAGTAGCTTAACCCGATTCTGAATACTCTGAACCTTCCCTACATAAATATTTAACTCTTGCTATTTTTTGGCACAATCAGCATGATCTCTGTAACTGTACAAAGCTTACTTGTTAAACCCAGTGGCGTGATCATCATACAAAAAACACAGCTTAGACCTTTTCACTTTTTTTGGTAATAGTTCCAGGCAAGAGAGAAAAATCTTTAGAAACAGGGCTTTAAGCTTCACATCTTTGACATTGACGTTGAAAGCAAATGAAGCAGAGGAAAAGGATTTGGAATTCCTCAAAAGCCGTTGTGTGAATAAAGCGATCTCTCCATCTGACTATCTAAAAAAAAAAGCTCAGGCTTAGAGCTACGATTGGATCGAATGGAACAAAGGCAACGATTGAGGGAATTTGAGGATTTCCCAATCCCAGATAAAATATTCCTCTATCTCTTTATTTATTTATTTTTACTTCAATACATGAGCTAAACTCAAAGTGCAATTAAACAAAAAGAAAACATCTGTAGTTGAGCTTTATTAGGAATATGCAGCATATCCTGGCCCCCACCCCACCCCACCCCCACTGTGCTTCATATCATATGGTGTCCATGTACCTACAAATTCCTTCATCCAGAGAGAAACCATTGATCCAGATGTGGTTAGAAAAATTCCAGATGTTAGCACGCACCATCCAAAAACACAGACATTTGAATGTTAAATTAATTCATTTTGGAGATAAGGATATTAAGCACATGACTATTTGTAGAAACAGCTTGCTTTTCCGTAATCATCAGTGAGCCGATCTTTCCTGCGAGGCATATCGCTCATGTTTAACAGTTTCACATCATTCCTTTCGCTTTATCTTTTGTAATTATTCCTGCTTACAAGGGCAAAATGAGAGATACGCATGATATGTTTTCTAAAACTCCCCTTGCGTTGCGTTAATACAGAGCTTGATATTTTATCAGTTTTATTTCATTGATCCTATGTGTACCAATCATACAACACACTTTTTACACATACAACACACGCATTTTGTAACTAACGCAATGGCTGATATTTACACTCGACAATCTTTTTTTTTCTCCTCACTCTCTGCAAAATGTACCCACTGTCACATGGCTTGCATGTTTAAATATGACTTGAAAATGTCTCAGTACACGAAATAAAAATTTTTCTCACGAATCTCTGTGTTTTGTTACAGGTCAAAAATTTGTTTGCGGACATATGACTGACAAAATGACAATAGAGTGTAAATATTCTCCCATTTTCTGTTGGAGCTACTAGGCTAATGAAGGTAAGAGGGAATGTGAGCTGATATCCTCCAGATTAGCACAACTGTGCATCAAAATCATTATTATTTAATAAAGTTATGTAATTATGTGGATATTTATGAGGTAAATATTTAATCACACACTAAATATTTACACAAATCAGTATAGACTTTTGTGCTATTCAGAAGATACCTAGGGTGGTGTTTATTTAAAACAGGGGCATGTCTTATTTTTGCTTTGCTTGATCTACTAAGTATAAGCTGATGTTTGTTGCAACATTGTCTGACTGTTCAATATAACTACAAAATGTAACACTGAAATGTATATTTTGTCTAAAAATAAAGTAAAAGTAAACAGTCACAACCCTGTTTATTAATAAATAAAATTCTTACATTAAAGTGCACGGAAATAATCGAACATTACCTTATATGAATGAGGTTAAAGTTTTCTCTGTAGGAGATGAGCAGTGGGTCAAACTGTCAATCATTCACACCATGAGCATGTTTTCTTCGCAGCAGAGCACACCAAAATAAGACAAACACTGACTTTATCCATTCTACAAATCAACATTAATATTGCAATTAAAAAATATGTACCACATCCAGCATTAGACTACCATTTCATCACCCTCCACATTAAGCAATCAAATGTACAATAACGTGTGCTAGATCGAGTGCTATTCTATGTGCTGCTGAATAGTGAATGTGGAAGCTATTTTGTTCCATTAACCCAGTGTTTAATGTAAGAAATACAACAAGGGATACTCATGCACTAATCTATTAGTGATATACGAAACTCCTGCTAGATTTATTTTACCACAATTCATCTTTTGACTCACATATCATTCTAATATTATTTTATTTCAATATCATTTCATCATGTTTCATTTCGATTGTACAAAAAAAGGTTTTTTTTCTCAGTCTGTATTTCTATCCCTGAAAGTTTTCAGTTATAAAGGTGAGTTGAAAATATTAGTATAAAAAAATGTGGATTCAGAAAAGTCTAGTAACCTTGAAGCTGTAAACTACACACAGGCGATTTTAATAATCTTAATGTGGAGCTAAAAAAAATCCACCTTAACTGCAGCATAACCTAAATACCAGGAACTTTCCTCATATAATTGGGTAGACAGACTTATTTACCACATTTGAGGAAAAAGGTACAATGCAGATATTCAGGATGTCCCCGAAATACAATAACGTTGCTTGACAATGACACAATCATAACTTGAAAATATATAAGGCCTAGCCTACCCAGGAATCTTAAAGAATTATTAGTATGGGGTAGTATATTGTAATCTGTTAATAATTTAAGAAATTACAGTACATGATTTAGCAAAACAGAACAATTTTCACTACCATAATGTATAAACTTTACAGTATATATGTACTGTATGTGGCAGCGGGCACATGCACGAGCACTGGTGCAAGTGGAGGGTGGAGCCGAACATGCTCTGTTTCAGTGTCTGTTTCTGTTTCAGTGATAAAAAGGAGAGAGATAAGAGCTGGCTAGAGTAAGGCTTCTCACACGGTGGGACGTGCCTACATCCAGGCAGCGTCCCAACGTATCGTACCAAAATGTAAATATTCGTACAATTTTTTTATCGCTTTTGTCACCATAAGATCGAAAAAGACTCTGGGACTACCTGTATTTGGTTAGGCAACACGCGATGTTTTTGTTGTTTTGTGATGTGTAAATGGTCACACTGTAGCATTATAGTGATGTGAAAACCTTGTCTGAACTTGAGATTGAGCTCTGAGAAACGTCACTTGTTCAAGCAGACAGATGGATTGAAGAGGATCAACAACTGTAATGGGAAAATGTCTGACACATGCCTGCTGTGTCTCAAAAGCTTTCTGAAGATGTATGTGATGATTTTATGGTCTACAGCGTCTGGTGTTCTGTTCAGACCCAATGAAAGAGCTACAGAGAGGATTTTCAGTGAGTGCTACAGCACAGGTGAAGGCAATAACTCAATAATTAGAAAAGGTGGGGAAACACGACATTTCCTTAAGTATTAAATCAAGTTACAAAGGAGTAATGCATCTGAATCCAAAACTTTTATGAATTTGTTGAACTTTGTCTCAGAACTATTTGAAACCAACCAAAAACTGCACACTTAAACAGAGAGAAGGCATTTAAATGACAGGGGAAATAACCAACCATAGAACATCTTACTTTTGTCTATATCTTGCTCTAAAAACCTCATTGTGTCACCGTTTTCTCACAGGAACCGACACATTAAAGAACAAAGAGCCAATCAGATCACATCCATCAGCATCCTGAAGCTTGTGGCCAGAAAAGTGTAAAGACACAGATCATCTGAGATTGAGATTATGCAGACTACAACCTGCCTGTCTAACTCAGTAGGTAAAGTTCATTAAAATGATAACAGTGTGTAATGTAGTTATTATATCATTGATTAAAGTCAGTGTTTTACAATAAATGTTTAAACTAAGAAGCAGAGTTACAGAGAACCAACTAAATGGACAAACTTCACAAAAAAGCAAATTGTTATAATGAAAGAGAATGAACTTCTTCAAGATAAAAATAAATGTTTATTGTTTCTAGTAGAAGTATTAGTATTATTATTTACATTTATATAATCTGAGTATGCGTTGTAGAAAGATTTTGATGTGGGTATCATTGCTGCAATTCAGATCAGTCATAGCCTTCTCTTTCTTTTCTTCATTTTCTTTTGCTTAAAATATCCAACCGTCTCTGCACAGCCGCTCAATAAAACTGTTTATTGGAACACAGAGAAACACTGGAGCTTAGGCAGAACCTGAAACATTAAAACAACAGACACACATACTCACACCCACACCCACACACAAACACACACACACACACAGATGAAAGCCACAAGATATACTGAATGTCAATGTTCTGTCTTTTAATAAACCATTATATTATTTACACATGAATTTGACCCAAGTCACATCCTGACTCTCTCCTGATTGTTGAATCATTCCAGAATCCTTTCTGAATTTCATGGCTTAAGTACAGACTATCATCCTGAATTGTATATTTAGTCTGTTCTGAATCTGTCTTGATTCTTTGATTAACCATTCCTGAGTCTTGCCCAGCATCATTCCTAAATTCTTCCTGAGCCTTTTACCTAATCTGTCCTGAGTCTTGTTCTGAATCTGTCCTAAGGATTTGTCCTGGAACTGTCCTGAGTCTTTTTCTAAATCAGTTCTGATTTTTTTCTATATCTGTCCTAAATTTAGTCCTGAATCTGTGCTGAAGTTTGCCTGAGTCTGTCCTAAATCTTGTCCTGAGTTTTCCTTAGTCTTTTCCTGAATGTGTTCTAAGTTTTGTCCTGAATCTTTAGTAAATCTTGCCTGAATCTGTCCTGAGTCTTGTCTAAAATTTTATTTAATTGAATACATTTTTACTTGTATAGCGCTTTTAACAATGAACATTGTCTTAAAGCAGCTTTACACAGATAATGTGTTGATTAAAAATGAATATGTACTTTATAAGTAAGTTTGTCCCTGATAAACGAGCCGGTGGCGACTGTGGCAGGGAAAAACTCCCCGAGATGGCATAAGAAAGAAACGTTGAGAGGAACCACACACTTAAGAGGGAACCCATCCTCATCTGGGTTGCACCGAATGTCCATTTATAGCAGATATGCGATGTTTCAGGGTACAGTGATGATGATCAGAAGCAAACTGTAGTCCTGAGTCAATGTAGCAGACTGTTGACATTAACTACAGTCCAAATCCTCTTCAAAGCACCCGTTCTTACTCAGGAATTTCATGGAACCACCCAAGGTGTTGATGAAAAACCGTCCCCAGCTGCACAAAGTGGCCTCCAGTCGAAGAGAACACTATCCAGAGGCAGGCCTGGACGAAGTGGGAAGATCCACGGAGGGAAGACCAGTGCTTTATAAGTGCTTTATTCGTCAGTAGTAGTATTTTATAATCAATGCAAGATTTAATTTCAAACCAGTGTAGACTGATTAAAACAGGGCTGCTGTGGTCATATTTTCTAGATCTAGTGAGGACTCTTGCTGCTGCATTCTGAACTAACTGAAGCTTATTTATGCACTTACTCACACACCATGTAAAGCATTATAGTAATCTAATCTAGATGTAACAAAAGCATGAACTAGTTTTTCTGCATCCTGTAACGACATCATATTTCTAATTTGAGCAATATTTCTAAGGTGAAAGAAGGCGATCCTGGTAATATTATTCATGTGAGCCTCAAAGGAAATACTAGGGTTAATAATCACACCAAGGTTTTTGACTGCTGTACACACTGAAACAGAAACACCATCCAGAGATGCTACGTAATCGGAAAGTTTACTTCTAGCTGCATGTGGTCCTAGTAAATGTACTTCCGTCTTATCTGAGTTGATCAGAAGGAAGTTATCAAGCATCCACTGTCTAAAAATCTGTCTTGAGTCTTTTCCTGAACCTGTCCTGAGTCTTGTCCTTAATCTCTCGTGACTATCTCTCTGGACTTTCATCTTGTTCTGAATCTGTCCTCATTCTGTGATTAACCATTCCTGAATCTTGCCCTGCATAATTTCAAAATTCTTCCTGAGTCTTGTCCTGAATCGATCCTGAGTCTTGTTCCAAATCTGTCCTGTGGTTCACCTTGAATCAGTCCTGCAGTAATTTAGTTCCAAATTCTGTCCTTAATCTGACCTGATTCACATCCTGAATCTTGTCTCTAAATCTCATCCCGAATCTCGTCCCGGATCTCTCGTGGCCGCACTGATAAGGTGCAGATGGAGCTGTTTGTTAATGAATAAATAATTTTTGGATGAATAAATCCATATGGTTGTTTGAGGAGAAGGGTTTAATGCAGCATCTTGGGTTTGTCAGGCAATCCCATAAACACAGGATGTGATGTATATTTATATGTTTAAGAATACACAGATGTTCTGTGTGAAGCTGCACAGCTGGCTGCTCTTAAAGGAGTGTCATGAGTCCTGCTTTTAATTTGTAATGAATGACTCGAGAGGTGCAACACACACACACACACACACACACACACACACACACACACACACACACACACACACACACACACACACACACACACACACACATTAACCAATTTTCTTTAGTGATTTGTTTTGTTGATGTGCTTGTTCTAATATGTTATTGTTTATATAGCAACTGCTCATTCACAGAAAGAGGTGTAAAGGTTTTTTTTGCCATCTTTAGGACCAACGAATTTGCACTTCATTGCGGTTTCTAAGTAATCATATTTTTTTGGTCTCATTAACATAGAGAGAAAGAAAACAAAGAGGTTGATGAGGGACATTTATAGCCACTATAACATAAGTGAGAACATGAACTGTTTCGCAGATTATTTCACAACAGTCAATAAACAGATGTTCTCACAACAGAGAGTAAACAGATAAAAATGTAATAGATTAAAAAAAAATTGCATCTGAGGACATGCCACCTTAGGAAAATATTCACCACAGTAACTCTATCTTGTATACACAATATGTGTATTGTGCCACAACGGCGTACTCTAACAGCATGTCCCCAAATGTTTTAATACTTGCATAACATCTGGGACAATAAATGACGACAGCTGAAATCCCGATTGATACCAGCATGGCTTTACACTTGCCTTCAGTATGCTAACCTCTCAGTCTTACACACACACACATACACACACACACACACACACACACACACACACACACACACACACACACACACACACACACACCTTAATACTTACACACTGACTGTCTGTCACTTCACAAGTAAAGTACAATATCCTGCTTTTCACATACTTTCTCCATCGTTACACTCCAATTGTTCCCTTCAGCATGTGCTGTGCTGTGTGTGTGTGTGTGTGTGTGTGTGTGTGTGTGTGTGTGTGTGTGTGTGTGTGTGTGTGTGCATGTGTGTGTTGTGGGGGATCTCTGTGTCACTGTTCTGTGTTCTTGTTCAGGAACTAACTGATGACCATTTAGCGCACACACACACACACACACACACACACACACACACACACACACACACACACACACACACACACACACACACACACACACAAACACACACTGCCTCTATCTGTCTTTTGTTCCGGTCCTCAGTAATGTTTAAGTGAAATTTATGAACAATTTTAAAACACATACATACATTTTAACAGACTTGCACAATTTATTATATCATTACCAGAAGGGGGAAAGTCACAAATTCTATTAATTTGCGTTCTTGTAATTGAATACTTTAAATCATATCCAACACTGAGCAAAAAATAATAATGAATACAAATAATGCAAGTCAAAAAATATTAACACCCTAGAAACCTGCACTGATTGATTGATTGGCAGTAGAACAAACACTTTAAACTCACAAGAAAGAAAGTTTGAGACAGACAAGTCAGACACAAGTGATGCAGACCCAGCTGAAAGCAAAATGCATTAGAATCAAAACTTGTTCAACGTGTGCGCTCACTGTCTGAAGTCTGAATCTGCATTTGCAATTTCTCTCATTATCATAAATGACATTATAACGAGAGATTTTTTTTTTGTTGCAAAAGTGCATAAATTACATTAGACTCAAGTCATTGGCTGTAGTGTTTATTTATTTATTTATTTATTTTGTATAATTTTGTTACTGCACTTTAATTTGTAATGCTGTTCCTTCAATTTAAAATATCTAGTTTGAGAATTATAACTTATTGTCTTATTTGAACTACATTAGACTACATTAGGGGTCCTGCCGTTAAAAAACTTGGTAAATTTTACTCAAGCTACTTTTACTTGGATTGATTGTACGACCAGTAACTTTCCTTGTACTGGTACTACATTTGTAAGTAGAATTTTATTGAGGAATCAGTACGTTTACTTGAGGAGAATATTATGTTACTCATTCCCCCTCTGATCATTATTACATTCCTATTTGAGATTTGATCTGTAAAGGTTTTGAGGTGTTTGAAATGCTCCTAGTGTGTAATTTGCTTAGATTTCTTAGTTCTTTCTATGACTCCAGAAAATATTTCAGTTTAGAACATAAAACAGATTAAATTAATTGCTCTCTGACTCATGTATTTAGAAGTAGAGATCAGCATAATATTCTAAATCTTCATCTTTCTGAGCTTCTTCCATTTATACAACCTTTACTGAAATCACTGATGTTGGTAATGTCAATGAGCCAGCTAACAGATATAAAGATGTTTGTAATAATCAGATCATGCTTTTCACTGTTACTGTGCATCCCTGGCTTATTAATTAGTTACTTTTACATTAAGCATTTAATTCAATTGATTTGATATAATTCTATTACATTAACTCAGTAGTGAGCAAGAGAAAAGTTCACTATATTTTTAAGTTCCATAAAGTTCCTTTTGTAAGTATTAGAGTGATTTAGGATGTCTTAATTAATTAGGTATTTCGGTGCACTGTAATGGAGACGTCTCCTCTGGAACTTTCCACTTTGCTCCACTTCTGTGACTGAAACATCTCAGAGAGCCTCGTATTGTGAACAGCAGGTAGAGGCGTGTGACAGCAGGAACTCCGCATATGTAGGCCAACCTGGTGGGGTGGAAAAAAAATTATTTTGAGACTCACAGAGGACCGACGGTGTGAAAACAATTAAGATTTTTTTTAGTGCCTTTAATTAACATTTTATTTAATGGCTTTGTCTCTCAGGTCTTATTCGCTAGAGGTACAGCTAATTAAAATATATATCCTTCAAAATCTTAATAAGTATGGCATACAGGGCGCTCGGGATGAAGGGACGGAGCTAAGGCGGGAAAAATACTCAAGCTGTAGCAGGAGGAGGATGATAATGATAAAGATGAGCATGATGAGGAATTTATAGCTTATTCTTTTAGACACTGAGCAGTGCATAAGGACAGAGAGAGACAAAAAGAAAGAGAGTGTGAGTTTTGTAATCTCAAGGCCACTGATTATCAGGGATCAGGGATATGATCTATAGTAACCAATCAGAAGCAAAATCTCACTTCTCATCTAATTATGCCAATTTATTAACCCACTTTCACTACTGGTAGTTTAAATTTCCCCTTTTTATTAATTAGGTCAATTAAAATAAGTGCTGAACGGTAAAGCAATTTAAAACTGGACACAAAATGTTGGCTTAGAAGTGCTTCAAGGGCAGAAAGAAAGCCGTTCCAACATCCTGAAGCATTTCTGTAAATTGATCTCTGATATACTTTCAGAAACCTGAGGCATTGTGGGATATGGAAGCAGATTAATAAAATGTTGGTTTAAATTTTATACATTTATATATATATATATATATATATATATATATATATATATATATATATATATATATATATATATATATATATATATATATATATATATATAGGTTTTTTTTTTTTTTTTTTCATATATACATATATTTTTCATAAAATGTATTAACTTCATATTGTAAGAATTATTTTATTTAAAATTCCCACATGCTGCATTCATTTCAAAATTCTTGAAAATAAAACACTTTTTAGTTCTTAATTTAATTTATTTTTTTTAAATAACACTACGCAATGTGAGCAGTTTCTCTGATCCTCACGCCCACACACATGACGAAAGATAAATATATGAACAGAAAATAAATGAATGCAGTCATATTGAAGAGTTTTAGTCGTTTCCAGTGCACTCGACTTGATGGACCTTTAGAGCTGCATGAGATTGAATAAAATAGTTTTTTTTCAACTTCATAATTTCATTATTTAAAAATATTTTTTTTATGTTTTTACATTAATTCACACAGATAATTTTTTGTTTAACCTCTTCTTTCCAATAACAACAAGAATTTCATGATAAAAATTCAATATGAATGTGGGCCTTGCAATGATTATGGTTCGATACAGATTATTATGAACATGATTTAAAGCATTGTATAATGTATAAGGAAGGATGGTTGGTGAACCAGCAATGGTTTAGAATGCCAAGTTTCACTGATGCATGTGGGATTAGAAGGCTATCTTACCTGGTCCTATCCCCCTAGAAAGAAAGTTAATGTTGGCTTTTATAAAATAAAAAAATAGCTTGCTGTGTATGTGGCTGCATAGCTGCAGACCAGCCAGAGTTCCCCTGCTGACCCCCGAACACTACCAGGGTCACCTACAATGAATACAGGACCATCAGAAATGGACCATGGAGCAGTGGAATAACTTGGCCTGCTCTGATGTATCTTGTTTTTATTTTTACATCTTGCAGACAGCTGTGTGTGTGTGTGTGTGTGTGTGTGTGTGTGTGTGTGTGTGTGTGTGTGTGTGTGTGTGTGTGTGTGTGTGTGTGTGTGTGTGTGTGTGTGTCTGTGTTTTGCTTACGAAATGAAGAGACGGCACCAGGATGAACTATGGAGAGAAGGCAGTGTGATGCTGGGCAATGTTCTGTTAGAGTCCTGTTATTCATGTGGATGTTACTTTGGTTTAAGGAACTTGACAAGGTGTTTTCTTGGCCTTCAAATTCTCAATTAAATATTTTTTAAATGTACATTTATAACAGCTAAACAATGTTGAGGTGTGCAGTGATGGTGATCAAATGCAAACTGTAGTCCTGAGTCATTGTAGCAGACTGTTGACATTAAGTACATCCTCAATGTTTCTGTCTTACTCCATAATTTCATAGATCCCCAGGCCACTGATGTGAAACATCCCCAGCTGCACAGAGTCACATCCAATCAAAGAGAACACCATCGAGAGGCAGGCCTGGACAAAGCGGGCAGATCCGAGGAGAAGAGAGGGGCAGGAACAGTGATCACTGGAACCTTGGGAGCATGTTTAACTCGACCAAGAAAGAGAAAGAGAGAGAGATGAAAAACGACCCACCACACCATCGTCAACAAACTGAGTGAACACGTGAGAGTGAGGGGACAACAGCATATATGTTTCCCAGATCTCCAAACACTCTATCCATGATTCCTCCAGATCTGCTCCTTTACCTAAGAAAAATCTGCTGATAAAAGACTTAATAAATATGTAAAATAAATATGTTTTCACCTTGAACACTGAGACTGTGTCTGAGTCCAGAACACTGATTGGAAGGCTGTTTCATAACTGTGGGGATTTATAAGAGAAAGATCTGCCCACTACTGTAGTTTTTACAAATAGCCATCTTCTTTTGATCTAAGTAGGCATGATGAATCATAATGGAGCAAAGGTTGACTCAGATATTGTGCTGTGAAACCATTCAGTGCTTTATACGTCGGTAGTAGTATTTTATAATCAATGCAAGATTTAATTGAGAGCAGTGTAGACTGATTAAAACAGTGATGTGGTCATATTTTCCAGATCTATTTATGCACTTACTCGAACAACCAGACAGTAAATTGTTACAGTAGTCTAACCAAAAGCATTTTTTTTTTCTGCATCTTGTAACAAAATCATTTTTCTAATTGTAGCAATATTTCAAAGGTAAATGAAGGTGATTCTGGTATTGTTATTCACATGAGCCATGAAAAAAGACTAGAGTGAATTATCACATCCAGGTCTTTGATTGCTGTTCACACTGAGATGGAAACACCATAAAAAATTATCCGAATTTTTACTTATAGCAGCATGTGGTCCTAGTAAAACTACTTCCATCTTATCTGAGTTAAGTTTGCCAGATAGCAGGTTGCAAAGCGTCAGTGGGATGTATTGAGACAATAAAGTATGAACCATGTTGGCCCCATCTTACTTACAGGACTTAAATAATCTGCTGCTAGGATCTTGGTGGCAGATACCACAGCACACCTTCAGAGGTCTTGTGGGGTCCAGGTCAGAGCTGTTTCAGTGGCACAAGTAGAACTACACAATATTAGGGAGGTGCTTTAAAAGTTATTGGTGTATAATGAATATATTTTATTGTATTATATTAGAAATTATAATGATATACATTTGATTCTTATATTTTTATTTTATTTTATTAGATCACTACTGTATCAAATATTTAACTATAAATGAGTGCATGGTTTACTGAGTTAATTGCTTCATTATGTCCATAAAACAGCCAAGACTAAATCATCTTTCTCCTAACTGCTGCATGTGTTACACTGAGCTTTAAAATTCGAATGCTCTGGAGACTTCGGACTCCTCTAGCCTAAAATTGGACTCACGACAGGAGAAATGTCCGATACGGGTTTAGGTTCAGCATTTTTTCTCTCTATTTCACACTTGCGACAGTGTCTGGTGTTCGGTAGGAATCTGGAAGGAGAAATGTCTGATCTGCGCTGGAGATTTATCCCTTCCTCTACGGCTGAGGGACAGAAAAGCAATACGGCCCTGAAGCTTCGCAAGGTTTCTGCTGTGAATTATGGACGCTAAGCTACTGCTGCTCTGCTCTGACACGTCATAAATCACACACCAAGCTGAACTTTCCTATTCTTTATTTATTTATTTTCCAACTCCTCAATTTTTTGTCCTCTAGCGACTGAAAAAAATACAGAGCTATAGCAATAGAAAAAAAAGGAAAGGTGGAAAGGGGATTGTTTTTATCCGTCTGGGTGTTTGAACTTGAACGATGGGTGTCATTTATTATGGAAGACAGACATGCAGCTGTGTCCAATATTTAACAAATGATTCAAAAATAAAATATCTGCAAGGTTTTTTTTTTTTATCCTACTGGAATTAAAACTGGTCTATGAGTTCCAATTTTACCTGTTTGACAAAAAAGATAATAACAACCACATGTAATTACAGGAATCACATCCAATCCCAGGAAATTACAATCACATGTAAACACACTGAATCACAACAGTCACAGGTATTCACAAGTAACAAAAAGGAACAACAGGTATTCACAAGTAACAACAATCACATTTGAACACAGTGAATAACAAGCACAAGTAATAATAATCACATGTAATCACAGACATGCACAAATCATCACATGGGTAATCACATGTAATAAACAATAATTTTAGCACAGAAAATACATAGTTAAATTGTTATCACAGGCAGTAACAAACAATGACAAGTAATCCCAATCACAGGCAACCACGGACAATAACAACCACATGTAATAACCAAGTAATAAATAAGAAATAATGTGTAACCATAGGTAATAACATACAATTGCATGCAATCAGAGGTGATCAGAAACAGTCAAATGCAATCACATGAGACTGTGCAGATAATTACAAGCAATCACATGTGATCACGGTAAATCCACGCAATCGCATGTAACCGAACGTTATGAACAATCACATTTAATTATGGGTAGTCACAAAAATTTAATAATTGTAATCACATTTTTTATTGTACCTATAGTTACATATGAATATTATTATAATATGTAATGTGTAAAAACCTATAAACTTGGGCAGAAGGACAGATTGGTGGCTTGGTGGTTTTGAAGATAATGTATTATGATTCCCTTCACTTTTATTCTGTCTGTCTTCATCTAAACCTGTGTGCAGATGAAACCCAAATACATGCTAAAAAAAGCCATGCATATTTTTACAAGAAAAGTCTAAATGCCTAAACCAGATATTAAGATCTCTGCTAGATATACACACCAGACCCAGAGTCAATAGAATTTACAAGTATTTTATTTTTATATCTCAGCTTTTAGTCTTTAATTCTATATTTTTTTTGTCACATACAGAATATAAAGCTGTTTTCACCTGTTGCTCTTTTCTTGCTGTGAATTCTGTTACATTCTGCTCACAGGGTAAATGGAAGTGGAAGTTGCACTGTTATTTGCCACTGTTGGCAGTTTGACTCTCCATCAATCTTTCCCTCTTCACAACCCTAACTGCTGTCATCGTCACTGACAGGCTGGCTGAGCTTTTTGGCCACAACCCAAAGAATGTGTTTTTTTTTTTTTTTTTTTTCTTCATGTTTTCTACCACTGCTAAACATTGTAGTTAACAAAAAATGCTATAAAAATGCTATATATGCTATATAAAAATTATAAAATTATTCTTCACAGATTAGTGTTAGTATTAGCTGTGATCCATTGTCAGAGGTTTGTGTAGAAGTTTCTGTGCATTTCCAATCTGCAACTTTTGCAGGGCAGAGTATAAAATGTATTTACCACAATATCGACTGTGGATGTGTCATGACCAAACATTATGGGATTTATTTGTCAGTCACAACATTTTACTTCCCTGTGTAACTAAGAACTATCTGTGTTAGGTAGCTACCATTGAACATTATTTACCCTAGATAACTAGCTAAAAAACTAATCAGTTACTTCTTATTACCTAACTAGCTAAACATTAGGCAAAGACAAATTAAATGACAACAACAGACATCGAGGTGAAGTGGTAGCTTAGTGGTTTATGCTCTAGGTTGCTGCTCAGAAGGTCAGGGGTTCAAGCTCCAGTATCACCAAGCTGTCCTTTTTTGGCCCCTTCAGCAAGGTACTTAACACTCTGTGGGATGGGATTCTGTATTATGGCTGACCCTGCACTTTGACCACAGCTTCCCAACATTGCTGGGATATGCAAATAAAGAATTTCACTGTGTTGTTATTCAATTTAATTCAATATTTTTTCATTTGTATTGCACCTTTAACAATGAACATTGTCTCAAAGCAGCTTTACACAGATAATGTGGTGATAAAAAATGAATTAGATGTTCGTTCTAAGTGTAAGTTTGTCCCCAAAAAGCAAGCCAATGGTGACTACCGCGAGAGAGAGAGAAAGAAAGAGAGAGAGAGAGAGAGAGAGAGAGAGAGAGAGAGAGAGAGAGAGAGAGAGAGAGAGAGAGAGAGAGAAGAGGGGTAACAGGAAGAGAAAAATATGGATTATTATGTGTCCTTATTGTTGTATGAAGGTTAAGGACACTGTGCAGGTGGGGACTCCGTTCAGACTCGCTATAGCAGCATAACTAAAAGGAAGAACCAGAAGGTAAACCCGACATAAGGGGTCTCTGGGATAATAAACGGCCCACCACATCATTGTCAACACACCTGAGTGAAACCTGAGAGTGAGGGGACGACAGCATACAAATGGGCTAGTTCAATGAACAATCTATATCCTTTATCCCTTCAAATCTGCTCATTTACCTAGCAAAAATCTAATGATAAAAGTCTTCATTATTGTGGAGGATCATATTGGTACAGAAGTTTATTCAGATAAGTGCTTCATATGTCAGTAGTAGTATTTTATAATCAATGCTAGATTCAATTGGGAGCCAGTGTAGACGGATTAAAACAGGGGTGATGTGGTAATATTTTCGAGATCTAGTAAGGACCCTTGCTGCTGCATTCTAAACTAACTAAAGCTTATTTATGCACTTGAAAATGCCAGTGATTCTGGAAAGGTAAAAATATATATTTTTCTCTCACCAAAATAAATTGCCAACATTTTGAGAAAGACATATCATACTTATATCCATTTGTAATGTGCAGCTATAAATGACTTTCCCTCACATTTACTATTATCTTCAAGTTGGGAACACTTCTGCGTCATGTGTGAAATTCGGCCAACGAAGAGACGCGACGTCACCGGCGGGATAACGTCACGACCAGGAAGCTACAAAAAGATTTTGTTTGTTCAGGTAAGCGCTTTTTTTGTGTGAATCTGTGCAAGCATGAGCAAAAGCAAACAAAACCTTTGTCTGTGTATCCCTTCTTGCCCCCATTTCATTATGGGGGGACACCCAGCAAAAAGTTTTGTTTGTCTGTGTGTTGTCTGGTTGGGAGAGGAGCATGCTCAGTCGGCTCTCGATGGAGTTGACTGCTCACATTCTAGCCACATGTCTATGTGGACTCTCTACTCATGGAGAGTGCTCTTCAAGGCAAAGCAGCCTTGAAAGTCGTGCGGCTTGAAAGCAGACCTGGCAGAGGGCCTGGAGACAGGAAACCCCCTTTCTCCCGCCTCACCTGCCAGGTCTAGCGCTCATTCACCTTTTTTAGAAGCACAGTGCATCTTTCTTTTTCCGAGGAGGAAAAAATCATGGAGACCACGGACTCCTCACAGCTGTGCTGTACAAGGAGCCCTGGAGGTAGTGACATGGGCTGGAGTTGGCTTGGCCGGACAAGAAGCAGAAGCAGTGCACACCCACTCTATTGTGTTGGGGCTTGCCTTTCTTCTCAGATCTGCAAACTGAGGTGTCCCAGTTCTGGGATAGCCCGTTTCTTTACCTCACAAGTCCCGCTGTAAGCGGCTATTAAACGATGCGATGGGTGGAAGAGACGCTAGCAGGCTATCTCTCCACATGTGCAGCGTCATCCCTCAAGGCCCTGACGCTGCCCACTTGCACTCCACCTCGGCTTTGGTGGGCAAGGCTTACGTGGCAGTGGGTCAGGCCATAGGGCAGTCTATGTCAGCCTGTCAGACATTGCCTTCTTGCTGAATGCCCGATGGTCCCCTCTGGCTTGCCTTTCTCTGGCTCGCCGTGGGTGCGGTCCTCGACAAATTCTAGGAGGCAAAAAAACGGTCGGCAGCGTTTCAGCGCTACCTCCCTCTTTACTCCCAAAGGGCGGCTACGTTCACATATTCATCATTCCGGCTCACAGGTGGTTCTTGAGGTTTGCTTTCAGGGCAAAGCTTACCAATGCCGGTCCTCCCATTCAGCCCTGCGCTCTCACCCCCCAAGTGTATAGATTCGCCCTTGTCCCAGCTGAGACTCTGTGGCATCGGCATTCTAAAATATATTGACGATTGTTTGATATTATTTTGATCAGAGCTTCTGGCAGTCCGGCATCAAGATGTCGTTCTCGCCTGTATGAAGGAACTTAATGCCAAGAACAGTGTGCTTTCTCCAGTACAGAAAATTACTTTCTTAGGCGTAGTGTGGGACTGGACCAGCAGCTGTCTAATCGAGGCTTTCCTCACCGCAATCAAGAGAGTGATAGAAGGCCAGTCACTCCCTGTGAAGCAGTTTCAGAGGCTGCTTGGGCTCCTGCACATGAGACCCCTCCAATGGTTGCTCAAAGGCAGAGGGTTCTTCCATAAGGGAAACCCACACCGCATTATCAAGGCCTCGCAGTGAACCCTGAGAGCCTGAGATATGTGGAAAGAACCTGCATTCCTTTTGCGACTCAGGAGACATCACACTTTCCCCTCTGTTTTTTTCTCACTCACCCAGCTCCCTTGGGGCTGGACACTATATTACAGATGTGGCAGATGGACGCTTAATGGACGGGCAGACCATGGTCCGCAGACCTGGTGTCCCTCCTTGAAGAACTCTGGATGCATGCGCATGGATGCATGAGCGTTTTGTAGTTTCCTGGTTGTGACGTCAACTTGCCAGTGACATTGAGTCTCTCCATTGGCCAGATTTTACACATGATTCAGAGCATTGCGACACAGCATCTTATTCCCTCAGGGAACTAGTGTTACATACGTAACCTAGAGACTCCTTCCATAAATGGAAAATTAACACATCCTCCAAATATTTCAAAATATTTGTAAAGCATCCTCTTTACAGTATTATGTTACTATAATAGCCAGCACTCTTAAATTTTTATATGAAGCTTTAAAAAGAAATTCACACCTTCTGACCAATCAGAATCCAGAATTCCACAGCTGTGGAGCAAAGAGTAGTTGAATGTATCTATATAATTAAATTCCTGTTGTTTACAAAACAACATTAAAATGCTAAAACATTCAGTTCAGGAAAAGAGGAAGGACAGAAGGACATGAGGAATCGATGTGGGAAAGTGACAATGTTATTTAAAGAGCTGCTCCACAGTGTTAATGCACTATTAGCACTATCCAGTTTCAGGCGGCGGTTTGCTGGAGCCATTTGGGCTTCGGTCGGATTTCATGTAGCTGTCATGTCGCTTCTGCACAATTTACTCAGCACAATTTACTCAGCAATGGAGGGAGAAGAGGCGGTGGAGTGGTGGAGGAGAGATAAATGAGGGGAACGTGTGGTTAGTGCAGATGTACAGAGATATCAGTCACACACACTGATTAAACACGGAGGATATACACACACCGAGTCTCTCATAGGGAATGTCAAGGGTTTGGCTTTCATATTCACATGTTCATATTTTTATCCTCTCAACATCAGTTCTTTACTGTATATCCTGTCTTACTTTATAATTTATTTTGCATTAAAGTATTTTTTTTATGCTAAAGGTACATTTAAGTACAACAGAATTTGTTGATAGGTTACTTCCTAGCCCCACCACTTACTCACACAAAGCTCCACCTCCATAATAAATCAACATTAGTCTGGTAGCTATATGGTAGGAACAGCATATGGCAAAATTTCCGTTATTTAATTCGGCATGTACATGAAGCCCTGAATTAATCAGTGTTAGTCTCATAATTTTTTAATTGAATAATTTTCATCATCTCATTGGCAAAAAAAATTACAGTAATTCCACACAAGACAAATACAGTACTGGCAAACACTTACTTATATATTTATATATTGTTTATATTTATATTCAGTTTTGTTATTTTTTAATGTAGGTTTCAACAGATTAGATTTCATTGAGAAATGGAAAAGCATACATATGCATTTAAATAAATATGATTACATACTAAAAAAAGTCTTTATTTTTGTATTAATAATATAATATTTTGCAGTGCAACCTTTTATTTTGTGGTAAGCAGACCATAATATTGGTTTGGGCATTTTAAACATCACATTCCACATTTAGTCCCCAGTTGCTGGATTTAATTATCCTACATTCTACTAGATGTAGAGTGGGAAGGCTCTGGGTGCAGTTCATTTTCCAAAACATCCTATACAATTTGTGATAACAGTTTGGGGGAGAAACCATATATGGCTAAAAAAGTGAAGTGTCACAATACTTTTGTCTATTTGTCCAGTCTATTATTGATCAGAAATCATATATTTTTGAACATATTTAATTTCTAAAAGTAATATGTACTAAATGGAGTATGTTATATTTATAATAAATAATTAAATTTTACTGTTTAAGGTAGAGAACCTTGACTTTATTAATAATAATAATAATAATAATAATAATAATAATAATAATAATAATGAAAATAATAATGATAAAAAGTATTACTATATAAAAATATGAACACAGTTTATTAATAATATTATGAATCTTTAAAAATAATTGTAAAACTGGCTAATGAGACTATCTCATCAATGAAATTTGAATCAGATAAAATTATGTAGCAAGTTATCGCAGTTATGAATCTTCTTATAGTTTTCATTGTGGGTTTATTTCCACCTGCATTGCCTCTTCAAACACACCACAAGATTTTAATAAACGTTTTTATTAAGGAGTTGAAGTTGTTGAAAGTGTCATTTGTGTATTGTTCTGGTCAAGCCTCAGGGAGTGAGAGCTGGATGTTTAATTTTTCATTCGGTTTGTATCTCTATCCCCCCATTCAGAGTCAGGAGCATCCTCAAGCCCATACTTTATTGTCTGCAGCGCCAGTATTTAGCACGAATGATCGATTCACCATTCCTAGGGAAGAATCTGACACTTTCTTATGGATCCCTGAGATAAGAGACAGACCTGCTGCCCGCTTTTTCTCTTCTCTGTCCTTCACAACGTTGAGGTCAAAAGAGTCGCTGGGGCCGAGAGTGATAGAGAGAGAGAACCGGGTCTGCAAAAAGGACTCGAGGGATTTCAGAGAGCAGGATAATCACATGATCGGTTTGGGGAAAAAATATGATCCGGAAGAGTGTCAGGACGTTCACTTCTGAATTGTATCAGATTGCAAAGCTTTCTTCAGTGTAAACTAGTATCAGCTGCCTGTGCATGACCGAATACATGTTTCCATAAAATGTGTCCATATAGTATAATATTTAGGTTTAAAGAAGTCTTTTAGAATGAAAGGCTTATGTAGGTGCAACACCACAGTTTTACAGTTTGAATAAATGTTTGGAAGAGAATTTAATCAGTGATCAGCTGCACTATTGATGACTATTTATTTTTTATTTTTTGTACTTTTTTAATTTAAGCATTTGATGTGTTTTATAGAATTACACACAAATCATCACATTTGATTGCTTTCATAAATAGAATAAATATCTTTTGGTTTTTGGTGTTTTATGTAATTTAAATATCTGTTTATAATAGTAGAAGTAGAGCTGAGGGGAGTTTAAACTGTACACTACAGTGCTCCTGAGTCACCATAGCTTCCGCAGTAATGACCTTGAGTCAGAACATTAATAAGAAGTAAACAGCACAGGAAGCAGGAGAGGTGCTAACGGCTATGCTAGATCCTCATCAGAGGCCACTTCATGGCCTTCACTTAGCACACAGATAGAGTTGTGCAAGAGCAGGAAGTAATAGAGCAGAGCCTGTGGTGACACTCGTCTGTTTACCGCCTGATGTCCAGCGGGAAATCAACGGCCGGGTTCAATTCTCCCCGTCTCGGCTGTTGTTTTTTTTTTTTTTTCTTAACAAAGTGCACACTGACCTTTCAACATGCAGCGTCCCTCAGAGAGAGTCGATGTGGAACTCCCCGGTGATGGACAAAGGACAGACCCACTGCTGCATAGTCACTCAAAAACACCAGAGTGTGTGTGTGTGTGTGTGTGTGTGTGTGTGTGTGTGTGTGTGTGTGTGTGTGTGTGTGTGTGTGTGTGTGTGTGTGTGTGCGGGTGTGTGTGTGCGCGCGTGTGTGGGTGGGTGTAGGGGTTATTCTTCCCAAACACTGCACATACTCTCTAACCTCCAGCTTTGCCTTTGTTTATGTTCTGTCACTAACACAGGATACACACTGTGGAACAAAAACAAAAGAATAATTACCCTGTTTTTTGACTATATGCCACTGATAAACATCATTTAATAAAATATAATATGATATGATGTTATATAATAAAATCTAATCTTATATATTATATATGATATATCATATTATAATATAATATGATATAATATAATATAATAATTTTTTTTTTCCAGTTTTGTAGTATAGTATTTATAGTAAATTATTCTGGGTAAATTAACATACTATTATTTATGATAAAGTTACATATACAGATGAGGTTTGTATGATATAAGTTTTAGAAAATAAATTAACATTCAATTAATATATTTTTGAAACATATACTTAATTCTTTATTTGTAATTATTTATACATATGAATGTTTTAATTACTTTAATTATTTACAATATATACAGTATACATTATAAAAAAAGAATATATATATTGTTTTATCAGAAATTGATAGATTTCTCACCACCTGCAGGAGGGACGGTAAGGGACGGTGCTGTGAGGATTGGGCAGCAGTTGAAGGCGGGGGCCTGCTTAGTCTGCTGCCCCCGCGACCCGAATTACGGATAAGCGGGAGAAAATGAATGAATATATATATATATATAGTGAGGAAAATAAGTATAAAATAAGTGTTGAAATAAGTGTTTGAAATAAGTGTTCAAATACTTATTTGCAGCTGTATCATACAAATAAATAGTTTAAAAATCATATATTGGGATTTCTGGATATTTGTTTTTAGATTATGTCTCTCACAGTGGACATGCACCTACGATGACAATTTCAGACCCCTCCATGATTTCTAAGTGGGAGAACTTGCAAAATAGCAGGGTGTTCAAATACTTATTTTCCTCACTGTATCTATATATATGTAGATATATACTGTATACTATATACTGTAACTATATATATATATATATATATATATATATATATATATATATATATATATATATATATATATATATATATATATATATAAATTTTCCGGCAAACATTAACTACACATAACTACACAGCTTATATTATATACATATTTTAATATATATGTAAACTTCAAACTATTTTAAATAATTGTATTAATACACTATATGGACAAAAGTATTGAAACGACCCAAATTTTCAGCCATATGTGCTTCTTCACAAACTGTTAAAAATGTTGAGAGGCACAAAATTGTATATGTCGTATTTGGATGCATAAATTTTTTCATTCACTTGAACTAGGAGATCCAAACCTTTGTGCACAAAACCAGCTCCAAAAGATCTGCTTAACATGGGTTGGAGTGGAAGATCTTGAGCAAACAGCTGTAGAGCTCTGACCTCAACTTTACTGAACACCTTTGTGATGAAACGCTGACTGCACCCCAGGCCTCCTCACCCTACATCAGCACCTTACTTTACTAACACCCTCGTGGATGAATGAGCACAAATCTCCACAAACACACTCCAAAATCTAGTAGAACATCTTTCCAGAAGAGTGGAGGTAGTTATAACCTCAAATGGGGTTTAAATGTGGAATAAGATGTTCAAAAATCACATACGAACCTTAGTCAGGTGTCCACACACTTTTGTCTATATAGTGTGTTTATTAACTGCAGCACATATTTCATATTCTGTTTCCTTTTTGTAGTAAAAATGCTTAAATTGTAAAGATTTTCAATAGCAAACGGTTATCTGAACGTAAAAGTAACAATAATAGCACAAAAACTAAATGCATGTGCTAAAGTGCTGTTTTAGGCACAATAATAAAGATTTTTGCCCAAATAAACTTCTGCTGTATTAAACCATTAAACCAAGCACTGTGTGTATACTTGTGTGTGTATATGTTAGTGTGTATATGTGTTTAACAAACACAAGGTTTTTATTTTATAAAAAGAGCATTTATTTCAAAGTTTTCCGCTTCGTAGATTGAAGCACATAATAAAGCAACAGTACAATGTTCATAAAATATAAGTGTGATGCTGTAACAGTTTCTTACATGTCGAAATACTGATATTCGTATGTATACTAAAATAAGAACTTTTAAAATTGTACAAATAGTTACCATAAAATCGACATAGAAATTAGCCGTTCTTTCACCGCGATAGGACAGATTGCTATTTTTCTCACAAGGGAGAATAAAATACGCCAAAACATTTAAAAGAAAAACAAACAAATAAAGAAAAAAATGGCGACACTTGAAATAATAAGTCATAATAATTTTATCATAATAAAATAATAATCATAATAATCGTAATAAAAAGACGTACATGTAACCAGTAGGCGTGAGTTTGATCCTCAAGAGACATTATTTGCACAATTGTACTGTACACAGGTTATATGGGTTTAGTTTGTATTTAGGATATATTTTTCGGTTTAAAAAAGAAATGCACTGCGCTGCCAGAGTGTCCATGATTTAAGGCGGTTTCCGAGCTCACGTGTCATTCATTGTGTAATTGTTCACCAGGGACATTTCTTTATTATTTTTATTATTCATGTGTTGTTCATATTTCTGTGTAAGATAATACAGATGAAATCAAAAATAATACAAAATAAAACAAATAAGACCAGGTTTGGGTTGTTCCTCCAATGTCCTGTTAGAGGCGCTGTTGATGAGGGACACGTCTCAAATTGCTGACGTATTTCTGTGTGTTGTGTTAATAAGGCAACTGTTTTTTTTCCTCTCTCCTGCGTGAGCTCATTCACAGTATCAGCAATCAACTTTGAGTACGTCGTGTCCCACACACGCGCTGCTTTGACTTTCTGTACGTTCCCGTGTCAGAGGCGTTTGTTTATTTAGTTTTTTTTTTTTTTATATATATATTTTTTTAATTCCTTTTATTTATTTTTTTTTCTCTTTTTCTCTGCTCCATTAGTTCCGTTCACGCCTACGTAAAAGATTCCTGGAAGTATACTGGACGTATACTGGAACGAAAATACGACCTAAATAGATGAAAGTCGTGGAATTGCTTATAGTAAACGTCACACAGCACACGTCGTTAGTGGAAGTGATGGAAAAGGGGGAGAGGGGGAGGTGTTTTGGATGGGCGTGTATTTATTTATTAATTTTTATTTTTATTAAATTTTTTGAGAAGACGAACGTGATCCGTCGTTAAGAGTTGTCTTCGGTTGCCGAGTCTTTGGTGCCGTACAGGTCAGCGAGTTTTTTGAAACGTGGCCCCCAGTTCTGGAGGTAGTCGTAATCCAGGTCCGAATCTGTGGTCACCGATTCCAGTGAGCTCAGAGATCCGGCGATGGAGCCCCGCCCCTCATAGCCATACACCTGGATGGAGTCGTATGGAGGTGCCGTCGGGTCGTTGTCTGCGTCGCACACTCGCGTCTTTATGAACTCGTCCACATCGACGCCGTTGCCGCCGGGTCTCAGTCCGGCGCGGATGCTGTAGCTCAGCTCGGGTTTGATGTCTTTGCGAGGCAGGAAGCCGTTGATTCCGTCGGGATTCTGCAGTGTGGCGATGTCGAAAGCCTCCGTGTCCTCCTCACCTCCGCCCTCATCATCATAGGTGATGATGTTTTCACGGATGTCCTCCTCTTCGAACACGATTAGAGGTTCTTTCTTCTGACGTCGCAGAGCCACGAAGAGCACCACGATCGCTGTGGAGGAACATCTGTTTAGTTAATCTATTTAGATTTTTTATACAATTTATTTTTGTGTTTGTTAAAATGTATAAATGTCGGCACATTTATAATATAACATATATATTATATATATAGATTATTCTTACTGCTGAAGGGCAGCTAATAAATATATATATAAAAATGTGATACTACCAGCATTTAAACAAAGTCTCCATTGGACCCGGTGGTTAAACGCCAACTATTTCATTCTTGAGGAAATGATTAATGATTAGAGCAGTGCAGTGTGATGTGTTGGGTGTTACCGAGCAGGATGACGATGCAGGCGAGGATGGCGATGAGTGCGCCGGTGCTGAGGCCCGCTGGCAGGAATAACGGCTCCACGTTACAGGACAGGATGTTGTACTTGCTGTCGCAGCTGCACACGCGGATCAGGAGCGTGTTGGTGCTGCTGAGAGGAGGCACGCCGTTATCGCTGATTTCGATGGGCAGAGCATAAACATCCTGGGTCGACCTACTGTAACTTTTCCGGATTGAAACAATTGTAGCTGTACTGTCTGTAGAGTTTAGCAAGAAAGAACAAACAGGAAAAACATCAGTACAGTGAATAGAAGTAACCAGATTGTGATGATAAATATTTTCAGATTCCTCGAATAAAGTCTCAGAACACACTGACTGTCCATTCAGCCTTATCGTCTTTTTATTCACTTTTACTACTTTACGTCCATCAGAAACTCTGAATGACCACCAAAGATTAAAAAAAACGATCCATTGCTAATAACTGAGGTAAAGATTATTAAAATCTATGTTTTATAATCAGCATTATAGGACTGCTGATATAAAAACTAAAGAGATTGTGTGGGTCAATGGCACAGAAAGCTGAAATTAGTGAATGGAACATTTATCTGCTGTTGGAAGTGTAATCAGAGAGGTGGTGGAGAAGGCCATATTGGTTTTATTCCAGCGGGAGAATAGCGGATGGATGAGTGCCAACACGCTTTCCTAAAGCGCAAGGTCACACACACGAAGGAAAGATGGAGCGAGTTCATTTGGGGGCCTGCGGATCGGTAATTTTCCCTCCCCGTGGAGTCGTTGTCTTCAGAGCTCTAATGAGACGCCTTCAGTGCTCAGACGGCGTGACACGCTCTAACCACTCTATCAATCTACGCTTATCTATTAGCTTTCTATATAATATTCTCTTTACAGATTACCATGGGCACTGTAAAGCACAGACTCGTCACTAAGAACAGGAACAAATGACTCCTGAGGGTCTCGCCTGCCTGAGGAGCGTGATAAGAAGCTGTTTGAAGCTTGGGCCATATGACAACAATCAGATACAGTGATAGATTTCAGATACAGAAATTTCTCTTATTTCATGATTATTACTGAGTTATCAGTGTATTTAAAACTCTGTAAAAATATTTATATCAAAATAAATTATAAAAACATTTTCAACAAAAAAAAGCTTTAGAGGAAATGATATTCATGTTTTATGTACTCTGATTTAATCATGAGCTTTCATCATATATATATATATATATATATATATATATATATATATATATATATATATATATATATATATATATATATATATATTTATATTCTTCAGTTGTGAGTAAAAACTTTTATTTTTTATTGACCAAACCAACATTTTAATGCTCACAGTGTGAATATGAAAATAAGGACATTCAGTTCGCCATTGACTTTGGACACAAAAGGTTAAAGGTCAGACTCAATGGACATCAGAATAAATGAGTGGAGTTAAAAAGAATAGAACTTCAGATCGGTGTCAATTATATTTTTAAAGAGTCTCTGATAACAACGGTCAGTCAGAGCGACCCAATCCATCTCAGTCACATCATCAGCGTTTGAAATATGGTGTGTGAAAAAGCTCTCGTTTCCACTCTCATTATAACAGATCAGACAGAGAAGAGAGAGGAGTTATATCTCACTCTTTCTCTCTTTAATTCTGTCACTCCACAGATGCCTACAGAGTCGTCTGTAAAGAGGGTTTATCTCTGATTTTAAAAGATTAATTTAACCCGAATTGATCACATGCTTTTCTCTTGCAGTGGTGATGTTCAGGACCATGAACCCCTCTCATGGAGCTCATCACATACTTCAAAGTGGAACTTAATGATGTGGAACATGACCATTTAGAAGAAAGCGATTTTATACAAGAAAACTTTGTGGTAAAAAAAAAAAAAAAAAAATATATATATATATATATATATATATATATATATATATATATATATATATATATTTTTTTTTTTTTTTTTTTTTTTTTAAATAAAAAAAATAATAAAAAATAATAATAATAATAATAAAAAAAAAAATTTATATATATATATATATATATATATATATATATATATATATATATATATATATATATATATATATATATATATACTATCAACTATATTACACTTTATATACTTATTAATTTAGTGTTAAAAAAAATAAAAAATGTAAGTGTTGATTAAACCAAATTATTCAATTAATTTTAATTAAATTATTAATTATTGTAGCTATCACAGAGAGGTGTACTTTCTTTTTGTATATTTCAGTATTTCAACTGTATTTGAGTTGAATAATACATTTGGAATAGGGAACCTACAGGGATATTAAATATACAGGTGTGTAGTATTAGTTGAAACCTGTTGCATGATCTAGCTAGCTGTGAAAATCCTCAAACCACATAGAGATGCACATGGAATAAGAAGTTTCTAATCGTTATGAATATCTAACCGAAAAATGTCTAATGTCTTCCAAATCTCTGATTGTAACGCAAACATGGTATGTTTGGTAATTTGTTGTGTTGTTCATTAATTTATAGGTTTATGTGCTTCTCCGTATGTGAAAACTCAATTAAATTGCATATCTAAAGGTAGTTTTTATTTAATTTAATTTTCTTCACAGTGTCCATATGGTGTTTATGATGTTGACTGTGCTGACCGTTAGAAAGCAGAGATTACACATCAGCTGAAGCGTGTTTCTTTCCTGATCAGAAGAAAACATTCAGGAGCCGTTAACATTACTATGAAATGAAACAGAAATATATAATAAAACAAATTAATACGTATTAATTCTTACTATTTAATATTACAATAATTTATTTGCATAAAAGGCCCAAAGTCATTGTTTCAAAAAAGGCCCATAAACGCCCAAATTTCATCGCTAAGAAAATTGTATTTTAAATATGCTTTAAATATGATTTTTTTTTTGTGTTTATTAGTTTATTTAAAACAAAAAAAAACTTGAAAAAACTAAAAAGAATTTCTACCAAAATTAAAGAGCATTTAAAAATGTATGCTTAAAATTAAAGTAATTCACCACAAACAGAAGCATGTGTGAATGGTTAGACAAGTGTGAATGATGTAATGAAGCATGACTGGGTAGGTGAGAAACTTCTGTCTTCTTGCTTACATTCGTATCATGACATCAGATGATTGATTTACTGAATATTAGTCTAAACGACGTTTTATTATCTTGTTCTTCAGACACTGAACTAAAATTCGAGCAAAAATCAACAATAACAAATGTGTTAATTAAAGTTTTAACACTTCTGTGGGAAAACAGACAGCATGGGTGTCTGTATGCAGCATCCCTACTCAAAAACCTCTGGCTGTAAATGCCAAAACATGGGAGTATACACTCTGCATGTAAATGAAGGGATCAAACACATATTTTCCTAAACTCAGAAAAGCCAGCAGTGTGTAGAGACCCTCTCCTGCTGCAGAAAATGACTACATGACATTTTTTTGTTTTCCTACAAATCTCCATATATAGTACATGAGGTTCATATATATATATATATATATATATATATATATATATATATATATATATATATATATATATATATATATATATATATACACACACATACTGCACAGGTGCATCTCAATAAATTAGAATATCATTAAAAAGTTGATTTTAGTAATTTAATCTCAAAAAATGTTAATATTTCTTAAGGTGGATAAAAATAAAAATAAAAAGATTTTTTACAGAAATGTTGGACTACTCAAAAATATGAACATGTACTGAACTCAATACTCAGGCACGGCTTCCTTTACATGAATTACTGCAGTGACATGGAGGCGATCTGTCTGTGATGCTGCTGAAGTGGTATGGAAGTCCAGGTTGCTCTGATAGCGGCCTTCAGCTCTTCTACGTTGTTGGGTCTGGTGTCTCATATCCTCCTTTTCACAATACCCCATAGGTCAGGTAAGTTTGCTGGCCAATCATGCACATTGATACCATGGTCCTTAAACCAGGTATTAGTACTTTTGGCAGTGTGGGCAGGTGCCAAGTCCTGTTGGAAATTTGAATCAGCAACTCCATAAAGCTGGTCAGCAGAGGGAAGCATGAAGTGCTCTAAAACTTCCTGGTAGACGGCTGTGCTGACCTTGGACTTGATAAAACACAGTGTACCAACACCAGCAGATGACATGACTCCTCAAACCACCACTGACTGTGCAAACTTTACACTGGACCTCAAACAACTTGGATTCTGTGCCTTTTCTCTCTTCTTCCAGACTCTGGGACCTTGATTTCCAAATGAAATGCAAAATTTTCTTTCCTTTCATCTGAAAAGACGACTTTGCCCCACTGAGCAACAGTCCAATCCTTTTTGTCCTTTGCCAAGGTAAGACACCTCTGACGTTGTCTCTGGTTCAGGAGTGGCTTGACACAAGGAATCGGTCAGTTGTAGCCCATGGATACGTCTGTGTGTGGAGGCTCTTGAAGCACTGACTCCAGCTGCAGTCCACTCTTTGTGGATCTCCTCCAAATTCTTGAATGGGCTTCATTTCACTTTTTTCTACCACATTATTTCTTTCCATTCAACTTTCCATTAATGTGCTTGGATACAGCACTCTGTGATCAGCAGCTTCTTTAGCGATGACCTTTTATGTCTTACCCTCCATGTGCAGGGTGTCAATGATCGTCTTCTGGACAACTGTCAAGTTAGCAGTCTTACCCAATGATTGTGGAGCCTGAACCAGACTGGGACACCATTTAAAGGCTCAGGAAACCTTTTTAGGTGTTTGGTTTTAGTTAGCTAATTAGAGTGTGACACCACGAGTCTCCAATATTATTAACTTTTTTCACAATATTCAAATTTTTTTATATACTGAATTTTAAGTTTTCATTAGCTGTAAGCCATAATCATCAAAATAAAAATAAATAAACACTTGAAATATATCAGTCTGTGTGTGATGTATCTATATAATATATGAGTTTGACTTTTTGTATTGAAATACTAAAATAAATGAACTTTTTTATGACATTCTAATTTATTAAGATGCACCTGTATATATGTGCATACATACACACTTATGTTCTCTTATTTCAAATATTCCATTGACTGATATTTTGAATTCACAGTAATAAATTGTTTTAACTTAAAAATGTGGCAACCAAAACACCACTATTTATTACTTTCACATCAAATAAAATAAAAATCCATACATTTCAGACCATTGTAAAGTTTTTACAATCATCGTGAAAAAAGTGCAGTGTTTTCCTGTTTTCACAAAGTGATGATATAACCTTTGTGGTGAATGAACAACTGCTGTTTCTATTTTAGATACATTTGACCAGGTACAAGTTTACTCCTGTAAAATGAATGTACAGTTCATGATATGGTGATTTTCTTACCTCTGTTGTCCTTCAGAGAGAAGTTATGGTTATTGGCCACTTTGGGAGAGAGGCTGAAGTGAAAATGCTGCCGGTGTGCCATTTCGTCTTTATCCACTGCACTCACCGTCTTTATGGGCTGCAGAGGGAAGCAATCAGCATGTCACGAAAAATATAGCCAAGCTCTAATACAGTTTGTCCTTGACTTCTGGCATTCTTCTACATATATATAGATACAGTGAGGAAAATAAGTATTTGAACACCCTGCTATTTTGCAAGTTCTCCCACTTAGAAATCATGGAGGGGTCTGAAATTGTCATTGTAGATGCATGTCCACTGTGGGAGACATAACAAAATAAATAAAATCCACAAATCACAATGTATGATTTTTGAACTATTTATTTGTATGATACAGCTGCAAATAAGTATTTGAACACCTGAGAAAGTCAATGCTATTATTTGGTACAGTAGCATTTGTTTGCAATTACAGAGGTCAAATGTTTCCTGTAGTTTTTCACCAGGTTTGCACACACTGCCGGAGGGATTTTGGCCCACTTCTCCACACAGATCTTCTCTAAATCAGACCGGCCTGTCGCTGAGAAACACAGAGTTTGAGCTCCCTCCAAAGATTCTCTATTGGGTTTAGGTCTGGAGACTGGCTAGGCCACGCCAGAACCTTGATATGCTTCTTACAAAGCCACCCCTTGGTTATCCTGGCTGTGTGCTTCGGGTCATTGTCATGTTGGAAGACCCAGCCTCGACCCATCTTCAATGTTCTAACTAAGGGAAGGAGGTTGTTCCCCAAAATCTCGCAATACATGGCCCCGGTCATCCTCTCCTTAATACAGTGCAGTCGCCCTGTCCCATGTGCAGAAAAACACCCCCAAAGCATGATGCTACCACCCCCATGCTTCACAGTAGGGATGGTGTTATTGGGATGGTTCTCATCATTCTTCTTCCTCCAAACACGTTTAGTGGAATTATGACACAAAAGTTCTATTTTGGTCTCATCTGAACACATGACTTTCTCCCATGACTCCTCTGGATCATCCAAATGGTCATTGGCAAACTTAAGATGTGCCTGGACATGTGCTGGTTTAAGCAGGGGAACCTTCCGTGCCAAATGATGATTTCAAACCATGACGTCTTAGTGTATTACCAACAGTAACTTTGGAAACGGTGGTCCCAGCTCTTTTCAGGTCATTGACCAGCTTCTCCCGTGTAGTTCTGGCCTGATTTCTCACCTTCCTTAGGATCATTGAGACCCCACGAGGTGAGATCTTGCATGGAGCCCCATTTCGAGGGAGATTAACAGTCATGTTTAGCTTCTTCCCCTTTCTAATGATTGCTCCAACAGTGGACCTTTTTCACCAAGCTGCTTGGCAATTTCCCTGTAGCCCTTTCCTGCCTTGCCAGGTGTACAATTTTGTCTCTAGTGTCTTTGGACAGCTCTTTGGTCTTGGCCATGTTAGTAGTTGGATTCTTACTGATTGTATGGGGTGGACAGGTGTCTTTATGCAGCTAACATCCTCAAACAGGTGCATCTAATTTAAAATAATAAATGTAGTGGAGGTGGACATTTTAAAGGCAGACTAACAGGTCTTTGAGGGTCAGAATTCTAGCTGATAGACAGGTGTTCAAATACTTATTTGCAGCTGTATCATACAAATAAATAGTTTAAAAATCCCCCCCAAAAAAAGGGCCAAAATCCCTCCTGCAGTGTGTGCAAACCTGGTGAAAAACTACAGGAAACGTTTGACCTCTGTAATTGCAAACAAAGGCTATTGTACCAAATATTAACATTGACTTTCTCAGGTGTTCAAATACTTATTTGCAGCTGTATCATACAAATAAATAGTTAAAAAATCATACATTGTGATTTCTGGATTTTTATTTTTTATATTATGTCTCTCACAGTGGACATGCACCTACGATGACAATTTCAAACCCCTCCATGATTTCTAAGTGGGAGAACTTGCAAAATAGCAGGGTGTTCAGTATATATATATATATATATATATATATATATATATATATATATATATATATATATATATATATATATATATATATATATATATATATATATATATATATATATATATATATATATATATATATATATATATATATGTACCTTCCATTTCCTCATTAATAATACATTAAAACTTCAGTTCCATTAGTGTACGTTCTGTTCTGTCAGTTCAATTTTGTAAACACTTTTTGGTGTCTGTAAATGTTCAGTTCTTAAATAAATAAAAAAATCAGTGGAAAGTGTTGCGTTTCTTACAGCTATGAAATGTGTGTCAGCGCTGCCTCATACTTAATGAAGTCTGACTCTTTCCAGCAGCGTAACTGTACAATAGTTATGCAAATTTCCCCTTTGTTTCAGAAAGAAAGTTATAGAGTGCAAACATACAATATTAGTCTTCTAGATGATTCATGTTTCTTTTAAAAGCTTTTTATTTTTAAATTTGAAAGTGACTTATTCAGTGACATAACGGCGTTTAGGTCAGAAAACGATGATGAAGATAGTTACCGTTCCGGGATTGATATTTTCACACATGAGCACTTCATCCTGAGTAGCGAACTCCGGAGCATTGTCGTTAACATCCTTTACTTTAATGTTCACTCGTACTTTAGTATCCTGATGATGTCCACCTGAAACAAAATAAAGCACACACAGCGGTGAAATGTGTGTTTTTGACTATGAGTTTGTAAATGTAAATAAATGTTAATAGGTGTGTGTATGTGTGAGTATTAATGTGTAAGCATGAATTGGTAAGCACAAATGAGCACAGATAAGTGTGTGTACAGTATGTGTGAGTATTGATCTATCTATCTATCTATCTATCTATCTATCTATCTATCTATCTATCTATCTATCTATCTATCTATCTGTCTATCTATCTATCTATCTATCTATCTATCTATCTATCTATCTATCTATCTGTCTATCTATCTATCTATCTATCTATCTATCTATCTATCTATCTATCGTTTGTTGTATGTTGGTGATAAGTAGATACCACTAAATAAGCCTGATTGGTGCCTTGCTGTGTGCTTGACGATTTTAGTTTTAATCCACTCATAAATAAAAAGTTTAATTTCTTAAAATATATTTGAGTAAAAAGTGAGATATTTGACTTTAAAATGTAGTGAA
This sequence comes from Silurus aristotelis, assembly GCF_946808225.1. NCBI lineage: Eukaryota > Metazoa > Chordata > Actinopteri > Siluriformes > Siluridae > Silurus > Silurus aristotelis. The sequence goes on from NC_139582.1 coordinate 13,617,313, forward strand.
ATTAAAGTAAAAGTCTGCCCAAATGAAAATACTTCAGTAAAGTACAGATACACAAAAAAGCTACTTAAGTACAGTTACAAATTGCATTTACCCCGTTACTGTCCCCCACTGATGTGTACACTGTGAGCATGAGCATGTAGGATTTATGATCATAATAACAATGTAATTAACGGTATTTTAACCTTTTTCATCATAGGGTACCATAATACATATATCTCATCACAGTGCTGGCAGGGAATTTATTACCAAACATGGAGAGAAGAAAATGAAATAGAACCTTTCTCTCTCTCTCTCTCTCTCACACACACACACACACACACACACACACACACACACACACACACACACACAAACACACACACATACACAGCAGACCAAACCCAGCTTAAGTACAGCCACCGCTTGCTCACAAAATAAATCTATTTTTGAGTTAAACTGCATTCTTTGCACAGAAATAAAGGCTTGATTACAGGTTTTAAAATGCAATCTGTGCAGGAAATCAGAGGCTCGGAGCCGTGCTGACCACACGAAAGCTGGGCAGGGGGAAAGTCTGGCCAGTGTGGCGAGGGAAAGAATGAGAAAAACAAGCCTGCTCTGTAATTAGGAGGCCCTGGAAGCTGAGCGCAGAGGCGTTACCGATCTCTGTAGCGCTCACGGAGATGTTGTGCCAAGCCTGAGTCTCCCGGTCTAGAGGCCTCGTGGTTTTGATGATGCCGTCCTCGGGGTTAATGGAAAAAAACTCCTCCAGATCTGTGTAGCGAGGGATTAAATATCTACAAAATACACAAGAAAGTAGACGTGTAGAGCATTGAGATGGAGCAGAGCAGAGCAAACTCCAAAGGAGGAAAAAAGGAACAGCAAGGTTTATAGATGAATAAAATTCTTGCCTATATAATATTTAATTAGGTAGCACTGTACATGAGACTTATTAAATTCATTCATTCTTTCTTAAACATTTTCGTTTCTACAGTAACGATTCATTCGTAAGGTAGCAATTGTTATGTGAATACGGTGAGGTCTTCTGAAAGTAAAGAAAATCTTCTTTAGAGTTTCGGAAGGAGGCTCCAGTGTTAGTGCTCTGTAACAGTTAGAGGGAAAGCTGTAACTTTCCAGACATTTTCAGTTCAGAGAAGTTTACATTTCTTTGTGGTATTCTTAGTGTTAGTTAATTAAATAGAAGTTGAGTTACAGTTATTGTTTATGTATTAATAATGAGTTCTCTATTGTCCAATCAGATGTTGTTACATCATTAAATTTGTTATGGGTTGTAAATTGTCTTTGCCCCCTAGCTATCAGAGCAGCTATCAGGAAATTGACCTTCGATTGTGAATTAAATTTTCCTTGCAAGGAGCAGAGTGTGCAAACTATATGACATTTAATAATGATACCATATTTAAAGTTTGAAGAACTTTAAGCTGCCTCTTATGTGTGCTACCTGATGGGGCTGTTGGCCATATCGGTATCCTTGGCGTGTACTCGTCCCACCACGGTTCCCCCCGGTGCGTTCTCTTCTACCTCAAAACTGTAAACAGAAGCCATGAAGGTCGGCGGCTCGTCGGCATCCTCCACAGAGATTTTCACCACTGTCGTGTCTTTGTACGGCCCCCAGCTGATGAATCGAGGGTCCACATGCGGGTTTGTCGCCTCCACCTTCAGCGTGTACGACCGCTTTGTTTCAAAGTCCACGTGCTGGAATTATAAACCACATTTCACTCGTTTTTGTGCTCTGCTGCCATTAATCAGAATGCCATGCTGATTTAATTACTGATTAAATATTGTTTATGGTGGAAAACG
>NC_139582.1:13624106-13684106 GCF_946808225.1 Silurus aristotelis
AAAATGACACCAAGTAAATAAATTTGAATTTATAAAATAATAATTTTTTGACATTTAAATAACTGAATTAAATCTATGATTTGATATTATGAAAGCTGTTTATTCGGTCAAATCTTAGTTTTGCGTCATGCAAACTTAGACGACCGTGTGTTAGAGTTGGTGGCTCAGTGGAGTCTCTGCTTGGACTCCAAGCTGGGCTGCTGGTTCAAACCCCTGCAGGGGTGTTGAAAGCCTGAGAAGGAACATCTAATGTGAAACCAATGGAAAAGAGGAGCTAGGAAGAGTCAAGTGGAGTGTGGGTAATAATCTGCCAAGATGAACTTTAGAGAGCTATCGGAGGTTCTGATACCTGAATATAAAAAAAAATTCTCTCATTTCTTAATAATTGCTCATCAGATTTCATCATTTACATAGAATGCTTTTCTCCTGGACTCTTAACTAATATACATCAATCTTACCTTATACCATTTTTTTAACTATCATATAAACCTGAGTATGGGATTGTGCCAAAAAAGACATTAAGAGTAAAAGATGAGAAGTGAAGATGATTTAGAATTCATTTCATTATATCTTTATATATCATTTAACAGGTCAAATGTGAATATACAGGCTTCTCTTGTGTCTTCTGGTGGTGCCATATATAAAATCACAGCTCCAGATGGTAGAGCTGTGTTTGTTGGGTCAAAGCCCAGCTATGACATTCTTGATATGGGAAATGTGTATGGAGTTACTACTAATAAAGAGCTGTAAATCTGATCTGCCTCCTTATGCAGGCATTTGGAGAAAACATTTGAGAATTAGACAAATTGTAATTTTAAACACTCCATCAGTGAGAGAGAGAAAGAAAGGGGCTAAAAAGTAGTAATGAAAAGTGATGAGCGCTGATATTTGACCATCTCCTTTTCCATTTAACATTGGCTCTGGTCCATTTGTGAAAACAAAACTACAACCAGTTCCTGCAGTGGTGTAGCGGTTAGAATCATGCTCTTAGCTTTGTGACATTGTCAGTTTGGTTGCAATCTTTTCAATTTTCCTTTAGGTTAATTAAAAAAGAAAATGAAAATACCAAAAAAACCCTGAAAAGTCCTATAAAACTGAACTCCAGTATCAGATCCCATGGTTTATGTGAATGAGTTTGCCTCTTGGTTGAGAAGTTGCTGGTTTGCAGGACTTCATGTTAGGGTGTGTATTTGAAAAATGGGCAGCTGCCCCCTTAGAAGCAGGTGGAATAAGGGGTTGTGGAGTTTGAAGAGAGATTTGTGTAAATTTGTTTTTTACATTCCCTACATATGCAAGACTATCTTCTAAAGTAAACTTCCTGCAGTTCCACAGTACCAGTTTACTTTACATTTTTCCTGCTCCACTTCTCTTTCTGGCTCCTCCCACTCCAGTCTTACATTACATTTACAGCATTTGGCAGACACAATTATCCAGAGCTATGGTCCTTGCTAAAGCCCTCAGCAGTGGCAGCTTGGTGGTGCTGGGATTTGAAAGTGTGGCCTTCTGATCTAGAGTCCAATGCCTGAACCACTGATCTAGTCCCTCCCCAGTGTATGACTGTACTATGTTTGCTCTGTGTTCCAAGCAGGATTAAAACTACTTTTTTATTTTATAATACCCTCACCTCATCAGAGAAAGTACTGCCCCTTAGTGGAACAAAAGAGGAATTGCAAGTTTTTCATTGAATCTTCCAAGTAATTTACGGCCCATATAACAAGATCTCTAGTTGTTTGTAACACAGACTTAATTTGGTGGACTGGATCTATATTTTCATCAAGTCTCAGTATAGTGTGTGGAATCTGAATCTTAAATTCTAAACTCCAGAATCCTGTTGGTCAGAATTAAAGCCCTTTTACTAATACATTTGATTTGGGTGAATTGTAGAAGATAATGCCATAAAATCATGACAACTCTGTTGCTAAACAATGAAGCAATGAAGCAGTGAATGCAAGCTACATGATGACTAGCATATGAGCTGTCTAGCTAGCGCTTAGCTACGCTTAGTCTACTCAGTATAAGTGCTCAGCTGTCAGCAAGGAGCACAAGAAACAGTTTTGTAAGAAAATCAGTAACACGAAGATTTAAAGTAAAATATTACAAATTAAGAATTACATTTAAATTTTTCTTTAGACGAGCCCACAGAACTCTAGCATGAGAAATAGGGAAATATGAAGAATTGTGGGATTTGAAAGAAAGGAGGAGGAGAAAATGCTACTCAACATGCTATGAAGGTTTTTTTTTTTTTTTTTTAGACCAAAATTTTTGAGTTTTGTTTGTGAAACCTTTTAAAGCACCTTTAGTTAAAAAATGATAAGTGCTTCTTTGTTTCCCTGAACTTCAGTTAACTCTGTTCATGAGTCACTGCTGAGGAAAGCAGAGAACTGACACATAAACACTACCTGTGGAGGCATGGCTCAGCTGCTGGGCACCTGCAAGCCTCAAGACACTGACTGTGTGTGTGTGTGTGTGTGTGTGTGTGTGTGTGTGTGTGTGTGTGTGTGTGTGTGTGTGTGTGTGTGTGTGTGACTGGGTGCGTAAAACACACACCTGCCTGAGGCTAGGCCAGAGCAGAGGGACCATATGGCTCTCCTCGCTGTCTCTCCAAAGCCAAAGGCTTCAACTGCTTTTATAAAAATAACTCCTACACAAGCAAGAAAGCTTGAGGGGAGGAAAAAAAAATGCTTGAGAAAAGAGTAAAAGAATAAAATAAATAAAATAATAAAATAAAGCTTTTACAGCCTGGATCTTCTAAACAGTTTGTCCAAAAAAAAATAAAAAAATCCGAAAATGATAAACTAATTAAAGCATTTCTGTTCCAGCTCACACCTGAGTCCACTCACAGGAATTCACTTTTAAACTGAAACAATTTACTTTCTGTTCTCAGAAATAAGACATATTGTGTTTGTTGTTGTTGTTGCAGAAAAAACACAAATAATTGTCTCCTCTAAAAACTTTACCTCTGTCTGTTGTAAAGTGCTGACACTAGAGACTCCTTCAGTGAATATCTCTCCTTATAGAAAGAATGCACCTTCTCATCGTCTTCCTTTTTGTCAAATAGAATCCAGAATTCAACTATAGTGTAATTATAGCAACATAGTTACAGAGTTATCAGTAGGTCAAATGTGGTCATCTTTTAGTAAGACACTCATCTCATTCCCTTTTTTCCTCTCTCAGACATGCAACTCATCCTTTTTTCCCTTAGACATGCAACTCATCCCCTCTTTTCCTTCCTAATTCTTTTAACCCAACTCCACTTTTCCTTCCTCATTCCCTTAACTCATCCCTTCTTTTTTCCTCCCCCAGACATGTAACTTATCCCCTCTTTTCCTCCCTCATTCACTAAACTAATCCTCTCTTTTCGTCCCTCAGACACCCACGATTCTTCTCAGATTACAGCATTTCTTTCAGAAACCTCATCACAGAAGACAGTTCATCAACAGAAACTTAATCACAGCAAAACAGAACTCATCCCTACATCAGTATCTTGTGATCTCCCAGGACAACTCTCAATCAGCTGTCTATTTCCTCTCACATGTCTATTTCCTAATCTGACCCACTCCCTTTTGCAGCATCGGGGGAATTCATCCGTTTCCATCCACACAGGCCACTCAGGTGCTTGTTCAGTCACTTGTCATTCCAAGACTGGATTACTACAACTCGCTACTGGCAGCTTTACCTCTAAACCACATCTGACCTCTGCAACTGATCCAGAATGCAGCTGCATGACTGAACCTAACTGCTACACTTCCTCCACTAACTGCTCCCACCATCTCTTAGGGTACAAGGAGACCAGAATCTATACTCTTCACTGTTCTGGCACAGAGCAAGTGTAATAAATTTCTCCCAAGATCTCTAAATAGCTGAGTCATTAGTAGGCTTTTAATGTAATCTAAATCACTTCCTGAAGTGCTTATTATAGTTTATTTAAAAACTAAACGCTGTAAGGACAAAGGTTTGTGGACACCTGACTATAAGCTTTCGGAACACACCATTCCACATTTAGTCTTTATTTGCTGTTGTAATAACCTCCACTCATCTGTAGGGATTTTAACACTAGATTTTGGCATGTGTTTTTGGATATTTGTACTTATTTAGCCACAAGGGCATTAGTAAAGTCAGGTACTGATTTAGGGTGCAGAGGCCTGGGGTGTATTCCATATTCCAATTCATACCAAACATGTTCAGTAGAATTGAGGTCAGAGCTCTATAGCAGGCAACTCAAGATCTCGCACTCCAACATATGTAAACCATAACTTCATGTAGCTGGATTTGTGCACAGGGGTATCATGTTGGGACAGGTGTGGGTCTCCTAGTTCACGTGAAGGAAAAATTATGCTACCGCATTTAAAGACATCCTATACAAATGTGTGCCTCCAGCTTTGTGGTAACAATTTTGGGAAGAACCACATATGGATTGAAAAGTCAGGTGTCCCAATACTTTTGTCAGTACAGTAATCGTTCTGGAGAACTCTGTCTGCCAAATGGAACACTTAGCTAATTAGAAATATATATAAAAAAAAATTTATGTAGGAAAATAAATGCTTAATGTGTTTCGTAAAGGAGCAAATATATGGCAGTTTAGCAAAGTGTGACCTCGAATAATAATTCTACACAAATCATTTCCTAAAATTACAAAATAGCTCTCTATTAATGTTAAAATTACAATTACCTTTCTACAAGATATAAATATACTCATTGTGTGGCTGGAATGTTCCTGTAAACAATGGAGTAAGTGTAGCACTTGTGCTAACAGTCATGTTATTTCAGGTGTTTTAGAGGCTGCTCTTATTGCAGCAGGAAATGACTGTTTTAGTGGGAATGCCTTCAACACACACACACACACACACACACACACACACACACACACACACACACACACACACACACACACACGCAATTTTGTGCTGATTTTTAAACCTTGGAGATTCTGTGACCGAAACCTCAGGCAGATTTATTGAAGAGATTTCAGCAACAAAATAGAAGATAGCATCTCTTTGCTTAGTGTGCAGTTTAACACACACACACACACACACACACACACACACACACACACACACACACACACACACACACACACACACACACACACACCTTCATTGTCTTTCTCATTTTTTCTCTCCCATCCATTCACACTACAGATCCTAACCATCGTCTAGCTGTCTGTATATACGGAACATTTCAGGAAATAATTGCACAATGATGTCATCATTAGTGTCAGCCAATCACACAACTTCTGCAGTTCTATAATCTTTTCATAATCAGTGGAGTGCATTCACACTTCTTATTCAAGACCCAGAACTCAACAAGTTTCATCTGTTTCCGCTTAAAATGAAATGAAATCACACCTGGGAGATATTATTCTTAAAAGTAAGACTTTTTATCCAAAATGAATGTGCTTTTTTTTTTATTTTAAATCCACCATTTATATATATATATATATATATATATATATATATATATATATATATATATATATATATATATATATATATATATATATATAATTATTAGATATAATGCTAATAGAGGTAGGGCACATGATTATATAATAGCAGTTTCCTTTCCTACAATTATATATATAGTTATATATATATATAAAAACTTTCTTTCTGCTTCTCCCATTAGGGGTCGCCACAGCGGATCCTCCGCATGTTTGATTTGGCACATGTTTTTATGCTGGATGCCCTTCCTAACGCAACCCTCTCTATTTATCCGAGCTTGGGAGCGGTACTGAAAGTGGCTGGGGTTGGTTCCCTGACCGGGGATCGAACCCGGGCCGCAGCGGTGAGAGCGCCGCATCCTAACCACTAGATCACCAGGGAACATGTGGGCATGTGCATATATATATATATATATATATATATATATATATATATATATATATATATATATATATATATATATATTTTTTTTTTTTTTTTTTTTTTTTTTTTTTCAGGTCATTGACCAGCTCCTCCCGTGTAGTTCTGGGCTGATTTCTCACCTTCCTTAGGATCATTGAGACCCTACGAGGTGAGATCTTACATGGAGCCCCAGTCCGAGGGAGATTGACAGTTATGTTTAGCTTCTTCCGTTTTCTAATGATTGCTCCAACAGTGGACCTTTTATTGTATTTGGATTTATAGTATTTGGTATTTTGCCCATTCATTCTTTTTTTTTTTCCTTAAAAATTAAACTTTTTAATTAAAATGCAAAAAATATGTAGAAATTAAAAAGCTCTTTTTTTGAATGAATAAAATCACATTTTTGGAAAAACTAAAATCTCTTGCTTAGTAATTGTTGTACTTTAATTAAACTTGCTGACTTGAATAATGAATTGATTTGCATTGACTCCATCCCTCATTCGCACCCTGTATTCACATTTGTACAATCAGAAACACACCAAACTGTTTCTTCAAAATTAAAATGCATAATGAAGTGTTAATATGCAAATGTTTTGAAATTCACATGTGATTTTACACCCACATTTCAAATCAGGATCAACAAAGTGTTTCGGGAAACACTGACCTTGTGCAAACTTGGGAGGATTGTCGTTGACGTCCGTTAGCGTGATCTTCACCTGTGTTGTCCCTGAGAGACCACCCATGTGACCCCCCATGTCCTTTGCCTGAATGACCACATCATATTCCTGCTTAGCCTCTCGGTCCATGTTGGGCAGCGCAGTGCGGATAATCCCTGCAGAAAACACCGACATACCGATATGGCATTAAGGATGAATCTCAGCTTAAAATCCATTCTTTAGGAAACATATCAGACTGAAATAACTCATGAATACATGGTGAGAAAACTCGAGCCAGAATAGAGCCATGTTGCAGACTGCATGATTGTGAGTTTGTCCTCTTATCTTCATTGATTTAATTGATATTTTCGTTAACTACAACCATGTGCATACAACTGTGGGCTAATCACTATTTATTTAAATAAACAAACAAATAATCAGACAAATAAATAATTGATGATGGTTTTAGTTTTTCTGTATTCTGCCATTTATCTACATATTTACTTTTTAATGATACAAGTATGGCCATGACCTAAATCTTTAAACCTGGATGTTCTTTCTAGTCTTACTTTATTTATTTATTTTTAATTTATAATTTTTTTCTATGATGATACAGCAATAACCATAAGCAAAATTAAACAGTATTAGATACCTGTATGAGGTTCCACTGAGAAGTAAGGTTGTCCCTGAAGGATGCTGTAGACGAGCCGAGCGCTGTTTCCGTACGTCGGGTCGTCTGCGTCTGTAGCCGTGACCTGAATCACTGATGTACCTGCAGGATAAGAACAAAACACCATCATGTGCAAGTAGCATTGAGCCTAAAATGCACAGATGTATAATTACAATAGATTGATGGTTAATGCAATGAGAGGTTTATGTTTTTTTTCATAGAAAGACTCTCTAGTGCCAGTCAGCTGTGAAAGTGACTTAACAAGAAAGGATGTATTATAAATAGCAAATAATGTGTCCTTATTTAATAAATCAGATTGAAAATTGCTAGTTTACTTTTATCACAAGGTTGTAGAAAAGTCATGATTTACTGAAATGGGACAGAAAAACAATCCGTATCCATGGTGAACATATAGAGCAGAATTTCCCACATGGATAAACATTAGATTTTTCTCAGCAGTCTTAAACAGCAGGCCGCTCAATAATAAGCACCAGCTGAGGGAATGTTTATTGGTTTTTGATAACTGCTGAAATAAAACAATTCTTGAACTAAGAAGTCGGACAAACGAGACCAATCCGAACCAATTTTACAGAATAAGACATAGCTGTCAGGAAACCCTGTCCTCGCTATTACAGGGTTATTGAAAATTATCAAAATAATCACGACCGAGTGTAATTCCCTGATGAGCAGCGTATCTGAATTTGACCGGCTCCAAACTTCCCCTGTGTATGGTGTGGTGTGGTGGGGTGTGGTGGGGTAACAGATCATTACCTCCTGACACAGTCACATTAGGAATGATGTATTGTGCAACAAGAGAGAGTTAAAAATAAACAAACACACACAAACACACACACACACACACACACAGTGCAACACAACACCACCACCAGCAACAACAACAACTTGAGGCTCACTTTCTCCTGGTCAGATTTCAGCTGCTTTTGAATAATGCATGAGGAAACAGAGCTGTCGTTTTCTCAATTCTAAGGTAAAAAAAACAGAGGCGAAAAATTCTATCTTACCAACGTTGGACATCTCAGCCACGCGAGCGTAGTACGGTCCATGCAGGAACTCGGGCGGGTTGTCGTTGATGTCCTGGACCTTCACAATGAATTCAGATGGAGGCTCTAGAGGTTTGTTGGTGTCTCGGGCGACGGCCTGAGCGGTGAGTGTGTACTCCGCTTGTTCTTCACGGTCCAGCGTCTTCGTCGCATGGATGTTGCCTGTTTTATCATCAATAACAAAAATGGTCCCGGCGCCTTCACCTGAGAGAATGTATTTGATGTTGCCATTCCCTGTGTCCACATCGGAGTGAAGCTACAGAAAGAGAGAAAGAAAATGAGTCATGACATACTGCTGCAAGATGACTCAAGGTGGCTGGGCTTTGCAAATAATACTCGGCTCCTCATTGGAGGGGTTCCTAAATATTGTTTGAATTTGTCGTTACCGTTAAGCCCATTTTCCCAAATCAAACCATATGACATTACTGAATAGGGAAAAGCAGCTTCTCAAACTTCTCAAAAATCTGTTTTATGTTGTAGCTTTCAAATGCTTCTGGTTTAGAAGCAACAGTCAATTAGATCTTATTCAAGTAGCCTCACATTTCTTTGCTTCAAATTAAAAAAATAAAATCTCTCTGAATCAATGTTTGAAAAAAAAAACCTACAGAAATGTATTTATTTATTCATCACAGCCTGAACTAGAGGACCATTACCTCGGAACAGCTAGTAAGTTAGAACATAAAGATATACTACATATACTCGTTATTAGTTCACTGTGTGTACATGGTCATATCTGTAACTGAAAAGACTTATATGGTTGGTATTATTTTTATAGACTTTATTCAGAAACCGCCACATGATGATGTAATGGCTTAGATGCTGGATGTTGGAAATGTGGACTAGCTTCATGTTTTCAGCACTAGTACTGGGTTTAAGTTACATCACTGTGCACCCTAATGAAGAATGAAAAAAAAAAAAAAAAAAAACATTAAACCATGAAAAAGAGGCTGGAAATGTGGACTAGATCATTAAAAAAAGAAGAAAACAGAGCTTTGTGTAGGAACTTTTCAACTAATATTCCTCAAGAAAGCTAGAATTGCTAACTATATTTGTTTCTTTCAAAGATTGACCAAAATATATTGAAGATAAAATAACAGAAATATTTTGACCCCTAACATTTCTTACCCGGCCTACAAGGACAGGATCAGGACCCGTGTACTCTTCAATGACGAAGAACTGATTCCACACCCATCCTCGTTTGGAGCGATGGAGCACGTGTCCATCCTTTCGTCTCTCTCTGTGTCTGTAGGAAGAGAGACGCCGGCGATGTCCGTGTTCCTGAGGGCCTCGAGACGCTGCCGTAATCCACAGTGTCGCTATTAAACACAAGAAGAACACCTGCACTCTCAAACCGTCCCACATCCTGTCCCTTCTCGCCCACGTCCTGCTCAGAGTCCTTTTTTTCCCAAAAGCTTCGACGTTTTAGTTCTAAGGATGGAAATTTGAAGTAGATGAAGTGGTGGTTCACTTCACGCTGTATGTCCACCCACGCTGAGGATCATCCCAGATGCCGAGTCTCAGCTTGTTCCTGTGGAGAAAAAAAAAGAGATTGAGATGTTCAGTGACATAGTGTAGTGTTTTGGGATCACAATGAAACTTTAATTGGCTTTGGCTGAAATTGGAATGTATTAATTGGTTCTGTAGTGGTTCTGTAGCCTGGACTAATTAAGCAACAGAGGTTGTAAGCCCATTTGCTCTTGTTTAATTAGACATTGCAGCCCCAGTGTTCTCCCTGCAAGCCATTTCCCAAGTCACACACATCCGTCCCACTTGATCTAATAGCTGGAGGTTTGAGATTTTGTCATGCACACATGAAATCTGGTGTTTAGCTCCTCTATTTGAGGAGAATGCTAAGAAAAAAGCTAAGAAAAAAAAGAAATATAAAAAAAAAATTAGCACAGTTATGGACCTGACATCTGCCATGTGTTTACTGGTGCAATGATCCTTCCTCAGTGGCATCGTTTTCTTTGCCTCGTCAGAACATAGCCATGTCATGCTACACTAATTAAGCAGTTGAAGTGTTGGCTTGATGCTCTTTTATCACCTCCTGCTTGGATGCTACAGCTATACAGAGCGAGAGAAAGGGAGAGAGCAAGAGAGAGAAATGGACTTGGAGAGATTTTCCCATTCACTGAGTCGCTAATAACCTCCAGCTCCAGCGTCGAGAGCCACCGCAGCCCACTGGCTGCTTCGTTTTCTCTCTTTCTCAACCTAATGCATGCTCTAATCACACCACAACCATAAATCAGAGACCAGGGTTTTTAAGGAGCGGGGGAACGTTTGTGAGCATGAAGTGCAGGTGAAGGGAATAAAGAAAAACAAACCGAACAAATCTCCAGTGCTCAAGTCAGAGCCGTAAATATGCTCCAAATAAGGTGCATCGAGCACAGAAGCGGGAAAATAGGGCTCTAACTCTTCAGGTGTCTTGTCTCTCGCCTCACCACCCACCCAAATGACACCAGCACCGACCACCCCCCAACACCTCCCCCAACACCCTGTGTACCACTCTGTCAGCATCCATAATGATGGGCTGATAACAGCTGACGCTGTACGCCTGCGTGGCTCGCCTATAAAACTGGCAGCAGCTCAGGAAAAAGAAGACATTTTATCCCTGGATTTTCCTTTTCTTTCTCATGAACTGGACACCAACTGTGTGTGTGTGTGTGTGTGTGTGTGTGTGTGTGTGTGTGTGTGTGTGTGTGTGTGTGTGTGTGTGTGTGTGTGTGTGTGTATGTGTGTGTATATGTGTGTGTGTGTGTGTGTGTGTGTGTGTGTGTGTGTGTGTGTGTGTGTGTGTGTGTGTGTGGGAGAGTTTATTTTTTCTTCTTTAGAAACTTCGTCTCTGGATGTATTCAGGAATGTGCTGTATGGACGAAAGGGTGGATGGAACGGATAAATATGACCACCATGGGACAGGGTTGGGAAATAAAATTCCAGTATAGTTCCAAACTCAGTCAGCTTACAAGTACTTCTTCACATCAAGCAAAAGTTCAGCCAGAAATAAAATGCTGCATCAAATACGATCAATCAGGCAAAGATTTTGTTAGCGTTCAAAAGTCTGTTTGGTTACGAAGCTTATGGTGCTAAGAAGTAAAAGAAATGTATAACCACTATCTAAGCAAAAATCAGTTACAGTTTCACCAAGATCAAATGTGTTATATGTATGTATATATTTATGTATGTATGTATGTATGTATGTATTATGTCAATACTTTACATACTTTACATACAAGTCTGCATGTGATCATAAGGCCATGTCTCCTCACTTTTTCATTTCTGTAAAACTACAAGACAGTGGCTTCCTCAAGGTTTCTCAAGGTTCTGCAGATGTTCTTTATGACAACTGAAAACTGTATTGGGTTCTATGTGGAAGCTTTATTGAGGTTTACATTTATGGGTATGGCAGCCAAACCAACATGTATATAAAGACATCTTTACAGAATCAAAGAGATACACATTACAAAGGGTTTCTCGGTTGGTGTTATTTCTGAAACTGGTTTATGTTTAAAGAGCGTTTAATGAGATCAAAAAAGAGAAAGAGAAGCGTCTGCCTCTGCCTTCGATCTTCAGGCCACAGCGTTACCATTTTTGTAAACATTCCTGTAAAGCTAAAGTGTGACAATATCTACTGTTAAAAGGTTTATAAAAATAGCATTGAATAAATGTCTTCGAATAAAATATTATTAAGTGCTACTTAAAGCTGGCGTCTTTTGATATCCGCTCCTACTGTAAGTGCATTTTTTTCCTCACTTATATCTCAACGCTTCCCATTAATCCGTCCCTTCCTGACCAAACCCCCGAACCACGAGGCGATTTAGGGGAATTGTAATAAACGCCCTAAACCAGATCGATCTCCATCCTAAGCGTAAGGTAAAGCCGTCTGGGCCGAAGTCACTGGAGGATGGAGAGCGATTGAGCGTCAGCGCTTTATCCTCTGTCTGTAACGGGAACAGTCTCTTGCATTAGACCTTCAGTGCCCAGACGGATAAACGTTTAAATGAGCCTGGTGTTAAGAAGGACATGTGAGCTGAGGTGAATGCCGGAAAAATATTCAGAAACACACACACACCTGATAACATCTAAAAAAAATACAGAACCGAGACGAAGGAGAAGGAGGAGACGAACGAAGGCTAAGCTGAAAGGGTTTGCAGGAGATGAGGACGAGATAAGAATAAGACGAGGATGAAAAAAAATGCCATTAATTTTTTATTTCTGGAATCAGAAGTGATTATGCAGCCTCTTACTGTCTAATTACTAGTTTAAAGAAAGCAAAGAAACCACTATAAACCACCATGGAATATATTCCACACATGCACATGCACACATACACACACACACACACACACACGTACACACACACACACACACACACACACACACACACACACACACACACACACACACTGACTCCAAACCAACATGCTGAGATTTTCCAACATGACATGCCTAGACGAGAAAAAGGGGGAGAGAAAGGAAAGGAAATGGAGGAGGAGAAAATGAAGGAACAGAAAAGTGGAAAATAAAGGGGAAGAAAAAATGATGAAGGAAGGAGAGAAAATTTTGAGAAAAGAAGGATTGGCGGAAAATGGAGAGGAAATGGGGATGGAAAAAGATTGGAACTAGACGAGACTAAATTCTTAGAAAACCTTTGATAAAGGATTTTAGATTTGCTGGGAGTTTACATAAGTAGAAAAAGGGAATGAGAGGAAAACGGAAGAGGAGAAAAGAAAAATAGATATCAAAAAATCAAAAAACAGATGTGCTATGAAAATACAAATGAGAAGAGAAGAGAAGAGAAGAGAAGAGAAGAGAAGAGAAGAGAAGAGAAGAGAAAGATCAAGCAGAAAGGAAGGATGAGGAAAGTCATGAAAAGGAGAAATAAGAGATTCAAAGAGGAAAAGAGATCAAAGAAAAGGGAATCGACGAGGAGTAAAAAGTGTGATGAAGTGATGAGGGAAGGAAAGAGAGGAGATAAAAGGAAGAAAATTAGAGAAACAGATGTGACGGTCTGTCTCTCACAGTGCAGGGTAATTAAAACACTCCCTCTGGTGGTCCTGATTAGTGTGTATGAGTGTGTGTGAGTGTGTGTGTGCGTGTGTATGTATGTGGGTGTGTGTGTACGTGTGTGTTTGCCTCCATTTTGGCTCTAAGCAACAAATTTCACTTTGACTTTTTCTTTCTGTTTGCATAAAAAGTGCAAACAACAGCACTAATTGTATTTCATTAAGATGCAGATGCACACAAGCATTTTCAACAAAAGAAGCGGAAAGAAATATACAGTTTACACCAAAAACACATATACTGAAACCATCTGCTATCACCATGTGTTGGAGTTATAACTCTCTCTCTCTCTCTCTCTCTCTCTCTCTCTCTCTCTCTCTCTCTCTCTATATATATATATATATATATATATATATATATATATATATATATATATATATATATATATATATATATTTTTTTTTTTTTTTTTTTTTTTTTTCCCCGCTCCCCAAGTAGTTTTAAATTTAAATAAAAAACTACTTTTATCTTTTATGTACATACTATTAAATATTAGGTGATTTTTTTTTTTTTTAATGAATTAATCTTACTATGCTAAAAATGCTACATATATAAATATAACATTGGAACACAAATGAGTCAGGAAAATTTATCAAGAAGTAAAACATTTCATCACTATCCGGTTTTTACACACACACACACACACACACACACACACACACACACACACACACACACACACACACACACACACACACAGAGAGAGCTAGGTTAAAGCAATAATAGTGATGCATGTGTGTGTAGATGTGATATATGCTCCTGTCGGCTCCCTTGAGGCCCCGCCTGATATTTTTACAAGTGTATGTGCGTGCGTGCGTGCGTGTGTGTGTGTGTGTGTGTGTGTGTGTGTGTGTGTGTGTGTGTGTGTGTGTGCATCTGTGTGTGTGTGCATCTGTGTGTGTGTGTGCATCTGTGTGTGTGTGTGTGCATTTGTGTGTGTGTGTGTGTATGTTTTTGTAAAATAAGTGTGCTGTCATTCAGCAGTTGGTTTTTGAGAAAGGTATTTAAATAAATGCAAATAAAATCTCACAGTGACACCCACACACTGACTGCATGAGCTGAGAGAAGTAAAGTGTGTTCTGATTGGCTGATAGCAGTTCATTAGTTTTAATTAGCTGAGGGCAGTCCTATATGTTTTAGTTTGTTTAAAGCAATTAGGGGTGTTTTAATTGGTGTGAAAGCAATACAGTGTGTTGTGATTGGCTGAAAGAAGTACAGTGTTTTTAATTTGGTAAGAGAGTACCATGTGCTGTGATGGGCTCCAAACATATAGTGTGTTTTAATTGGCTGAGAGCAGTACAGTGTGATTTGATTGGCTAAGAGCAGTACAGTGTTTGGTGATTAGCTGAAAGCAGTACAGTGTGTTTTGATTGTTTAAGAGCAGTACAGTGTTTGGTTATTGGCTGAGAGCAGTACAGTGGTGATTGGCTCAGAGCAGCACAGTGTGTTTTGACTGGCTCAGAGCAGCACAGTGTGTTTCGATTGGTTAAGAGCAGTACAGTGTTTGGTTATTGATTTGTTAAGAGCCGTACAGTGTTTGGTTATTGGCTGAGAGCAGTACAGTGCTGGGTGATTGGCTTAGAGCAGCACAGTGTGTTTTGACTGGCTCAGAGCAGCACAGTGTGTTCTGCGAGTCTCACAGTGTGAAGCAAAGCAGCTTAATGATTTTATAATTTTATAAATGAAAGCAGTATAAATATCTTACCCTGAGCATTGAGAACAAAATAGTAAGGTGTAAAAACTTAATAAAGAGTACAAACACAGTATTGTTATAAAACACATAATAGTAAAAATGTGTGTGTGTGTGTGTGTGTGTGTGTGTGTGTGTGTGTGTGTGTGTGTGTGTGTGTGTGTGTGTAAATAAAAAATCTAACTGTGCTGACTTGTTGCAAACTGAGTCATAAATATTAATACGATTAATTTAAAACCGCAAAACTGGATTCAGACCCTTGGATCAGACCCTTGGATCAGACTCTTGTCTCAGAGGATTCTAATAAAAACCAGTAAGAAAACCGACATCTAAATGTGTGGGGTTTTTTTTTTTTTTTTTTTTTTTTTTTGAGTATGTGTGGATAAATACAGGCAGTTGCTCTTTACTCCCTCAGTGATTGGTGGAGCTTGTCAGAGCAGGAAGTCAGATTTGTAACATGGTGAAAGGCTTCAGTGGTGCTTCCTACATGCACCTCACGCTCCCTGGCTCTTTGACGGAACAATGAGGAGCGCTCAAGTCTGAGTGGAGACGCCTCCACTTTACCACAGAGTATTTATAGCAATCCTCACGCTCACAGCTCTTTCTTCTCCATCCATACTGAAACTCTCTCACCCCACAGCACTGTTAAACTCTGTATTCTGATTGGTCACAAGGCACTGATTGATTTTCATTCGGATATTAGAGGTGTCCCATCTTTTCCACAGAGCTACACGTTATAGTCTTTGAAAATTTTAATGTTATTTAAACAAGTAGATTTTGATACGTTGAAATGAAAACCTGCAAAATATTGGAAACTGATGCAGTATATGTTCTGTTATGTTTTCACAGCTCGTTCACAGGGATGTATACGTTGGACGAGCCACATAAACCGATTAAAAATATTGTGTAATTATAATTGTAGAGGTTTTCTGTAAGGAGAAATGTGTTTATTTTATATTGATGGCATGAGTACAGTGCAACAATATTACAGAAATATTATATCAGGACATTTACTACTAGTAAAACAGAAATGAAACATTTAAAAGATAACAGATAAAATGACACATTAGCCAGGTTTGATATGTGAAAGCTGTCATTGATGTCTGCAGTGCAAAACTGACTGAATGGATAAGTCTACATTTATATAACTTAATTATAATAAACAGTTAAAAGTGAAAAAGTGAGAAATTCTGTTTATGTTAATTACATGCACCATGTCTATATATAGTCAAGGATGTCTTTGGATGTGGTAGCATTCAATTCTCCCTTCACTTCAACTAGGAGAACATGTTCCAGCATGACAGTGCCCCTGTGCACAAATCCAGATCCATGATTAGATGGTTAACATGAGTTGGAGTAGAAGATCTTGAGTAGCCTGCTACAATGCTCTGACCTCAAATCTACTGAATACCTTTGGGATGAATTGTAACACTGACTGCACCCCAGGGTTTTTCACCCTACACCAGTACCTGACTTTACAAACACCCTTGTGGCTGAATGAGCACGAATCTCCTCATCTCCAAAATCTACTCCTAAATCTAGTGGAACATCCTTTCAAAAGAGTGGAGGTTATTAATACAGCAAATGGAAACTAAATGTTTAAAATGATGAGTTTCCATGTGTCCACAAACTTTTGTCCATATAGTGTATGTATATCTGCGCTATTCAAACACACACACACACACACACACACACACACACACACACACACACACACACACACATCTGTCTTAAGTAAAATTCTCTATATCACCGATCTGAATAATAATAAGAAAAAGAAGAAGAAGGTAAAAGGCCATGTCATTGTTACTCCAATCAAACGAACCACAACGTGAAGCTGAAACCTCCTGAGGACTCGTGCGTCTCCCTCCTCTGAGCTGCCTCTCAGTGTTTGATGTGAAACGCAATCGTGCTTTCAGAAAGTGCTGGGAACACCAATTCATAACCTCTAAAATGTCACCGAGGAGCTCATGGTGATGGATATCTCACACTCTGCGGTTGTCATCAAAGCCCAGTGGAGAACACAGCCACATTTTCTCTCGGTGTCTCGTTACGGTGCGGAGCTTCCTGCGGTCAGCGGCTGCGCTCTCAGGACGAAACCGGACTCTTAATTGACGTTCAATTACAGTACAGAGACTAAACGACCGAGGTGTTGTGCGATAACAAAACTCCAGCGGATCTAATCATCATGGCTTCTCCAAAACACTGCAGCGCTTCACTCCCTCATTGATAAAATGAACAATTTTCGGTAGACATGATAAAATGGAAATGTTACCTGCAATCTTTTACGTATATATTGTTTTATTTATTCTTTTTTTTTCAGATTGTCTATAGAATATTAGAAATAATAATCATAAAACTCTTTCTGATTGCTCCATCATCTCCACATCAAACCCAGAATTGATTCAAAAAGACGTTTACTGGTTTTGCAAAGCTCTTAATAGCTGTTCCCAGAATTACCTCCAGAAGAGCTGAAAGCACATTACAGTAATAGATTGTGGAACACACACTCATGAGTTCGAAGCTGCTCCTCTACATTCCTTACATTCCTTAACCCCCAGCTTCATTTTCTAGAAAGCACATAAAATATAATCCAACATACTCACGCTAGTATTCAGGGTAGTTCTCAGAAGTGTACATATTTAGTATTTTAATGTATGGGCACGTTCGTTTATTTCTTCTTCTCTTCCCGCCATCATTAACTCATTTCATGTTTCTAACTCGTGGATGATAATTAATTTTTTTTGTGCAGCTCATTATGTTGTGTATTATATAAAACACTGTGATATATATTCAATTTAGAATTAAAATGATTCAATTACTTTTTCACATCTGTGTCGAAGATGAGCATGCTAATGATCTTGTGCGGTACAGGTGAGGAAACCCGGCTGCTAGTTCTGCTAATAAAGAAGAAAGAAAACTTTAAAAAGCAAAAGAGAGTAAAGAAAGAAATATAGAAATGAATGAAGGAATGAGCGAATGAAAAGGAAAACTGAGGACAAAACTAATTAAAAGTGAAGAGTAGAAGAGAATATCTCAGAACAGACAGAAGGGGAAAAAATAAATTACAAACGATGAGAAGAAATTAAGATAAAAGACTGAGAAGAGAAGAGAAGAGAAGAGAAGAGAAGAGAAGAGAAGAGAAGAGAAGAGAAGAGAAGAGAAGAGATCTTTCCTCTCCTGCACTCTTGTTCTTTCAGAGCATGTTGTTCTCTTTGTCAGTAAAGCAGAATCATGTCCTTGGGTATGAGAGACTGAGTGTCACCTTTCCACAGAGAAGTGTCTCAGCGCTCTGCTTTAGTTTCCATAGTTGAAGGTTAAGAGCTTTGGTGCTAGCGGCAGTGATAAGAGATAGTGATGTGTGTAAGAGATGCTCGGTTCCTTATATAAATACTGCAAGACCTGAAGTAAACACAGAACCCTGACCCCAATGAACCTCTGCAGCGATGATGTTTCCTCTACACCAAGTGTAAAAATAAATCCTTACATTCACACTTACTGTCATAAAGACCAGAAACTGATTACAAACTGAGTTAGTCTTCTCTTTTCTATAATAATGACTCAGCATTGTTGTTGTTTCTTTAGTAACAGCTCAGTACCATTATCGTTTCTAAAGTAAAAGCTCAGTACCATTATCGTTTTTATAGTAACAGCTCAGTACAATTATCGTTTCTATAGTAACAGCTCAGTACAATTATCGTTTCTATAGTAACAGCTTAGTACCATTATCATTTTTATAGTAAGAGCTAAGTACTATTAACGTTTCTAAAGTAACAGCTTAGTACCATTATCATTTCTGTAGTAACAGCTCAGTACCATTATTGTTTCTATAGTAACAGCTCAGTACTGGTATTTATTCTATAGTAAAAGTTTAGTACCATTATCATTTCTATATTAACAGCTCAGTACCATTATCGTTTCTATAGTAACAGCTCAATACCGTTATTGTTTCTATAGTAAAAGCTCAGTACCGTTATTGTTTCTATAGTAACAGCTTAGTACCATTATCGTTTCTATAGTAACAGCTCAGTACAATTATCGTTTCTATAGTAAAAGCTCAGTACCATTATCGTTTCTATAGTAACAGCTTAGTAACATTATCGTTTTTATAGTAAGAGCTTAGTACTATTTACGTTTCTAAAGTAACAGCTTAGTACCATTATCATTTCTGTAGTAACAGCTCAGTACCATTATCGTTTCTATAGTAACAGCTCAGTACCATTATTGTTTCTATAGTAACAGCTCAGTACTGTTATTGTTTCTATAGTAACAACTCAGTACTGTTTTTTTTTTTTCTATAGTAACAGCTTAGTACCATTATCGTTTCTATAGTAACAGCCTAGTACCATTATCGTTTTTATAGTAAGAGCTTAGTACTATTTACGTTTCTAAAGTAACAGCTTAGTACCATTATCATTTCTGTAGTAACAGCTCAGTACGATTATCGTTTCTATAGTAACAGCTCAGTACCATTATTGTTTCTATAGTAACAGCTCAGTACTGTTATTGTTTCTATAGTAACAACTCAGTACTGTTTTTTTTTTTTCTATAGTAACAGCTTAGTACCATTATCGTTTCTATAGTAACAGCTGTTACTCAGTACCACTATTGTTTCTGTAGTAACAGCACAGTATTATTGTCGTTTCTATAGTAACAGCTCAGCACCATTATTATGTATATAGTGACAGCTGATTATTATTATTATTATTATTGTTTCCATTGTAACAACTCTGTATTGTTAACTTTATTGTTTCTATGACAACAACTCAGTTATTGTTACTACAGTCAGACCTTATTATTGTTAGAATGACAGAAAAAAGTTCAAAAACCAAAAAAATTATGAAGTTTTCTGTAAGGAGAAGTTGAGGAAAATTTATGGAAAGAGTCTCCAGTGTGATTGTTTTGTTCCAGTCAAACACTGGTTTCTAAAATCCAGGACGAACTATGAAACATCCCAAACCTCCAGAAAGATTTTATTCCAAGAAAGTATGAAAAAAAAAAAAAAAAAAACTGCTCCTTTGTATTTGTATAGTTAAACTTGAAATAGAGGAACCTGCTGTTAAAATCAGCATTTACAGTGAGTGTGCATGTGTATGCATATGCCCGCGTGTGTGTAAAAGAGAACACATTCTCTAAAGCCATTAGAAAGCTGCAATTACACACTACAAGGCCTCGCTTCTGCACATTCTGCTCATGCTAATATTTCTCATTACTCATCTGTGTTCTCGCTTCACCTCGCTGTTTATACACGCAGAATCCTGACACTACCGGATTAATAATCATAAAGATCCTTTCAAACCTCTAAGATATTTCCCTCCTTTCTTTTCTAAATTCTAATTTATACGCTGCAGTTTATTATCCTGTTCACAAAACACAGACACACAATTATTTTGGCTTAATTATGGATATTTTGGATAAATTATAATAAACACTAATACTTATATTTTTGGTCAATTTTTTTAGATTAAATGTCCAGTCATTATAAAAATAATTGTAATTAATTCATTAATTTATTCATTCAGTTTGTTGCTCCTTTAAATTTTTTTTATATTAAAAAGAAATGAATATTAAAAAATAAATAAATAAATCGTTCACTTCTGTGGAAGTCTCCATTAATCGTTTCATTCGTGTTCGAGTGATTCAATGCAAATAAAAGAATATTTGAAAGTAATTATCAGTCGATTGAGAAAAAAAAAATGGAATAATATCCCTCAGCTGACTGTAATAGCACGAGATCATTAAGTCTGATCTTTTACTCTTAATAGAGGAGAATAAAGAAAAATCTAAGCAATTGAAGTCTGAACTTTTTTCCCTTTTTTTGTCTTTTTTTTTTAAGGATGTCAGTTAACAGTGTGATGAGATTTCCAGTCATTTCAAACTATTATTTTCTTTTTTTTCTCTCTCTTTCTCTCATACATCAATAAGGTGGTAATTATGTCTTCAGTCATTCCTCTGTTCTAATCCTTCACTCTGGAGCGCTGCTGTTCACGGCAGAATGTTAATGAGCGAGTTAGAAAAATACACACACACTGAAGACATCTGCATCTGCGCAGCTTTTCAATCCGCTCGCAACTTGTTTCATCCATAATTAAACTGTACAAGGTTAATAAAAGAGCCGAATTTTCCCTTCTTCCTGTTGGTGGATTTCTGTCACGCTGCAGGAAGTCACCGCCTTTCTGCTTCCCTTAAACCACAAAGAGACAACACTGAACGCTCCTCCACTGCCAAATCATTGAGAAGAAAAAAAATAACAAAATGAAAGAAAGAAAGGACCTTTTCATTTCCTGGAAAATGGAGAAGGTTTTCAGACTCTCTTATCCCAAAGGGAACGACTCGCAGGAAACCACGGCGTCTGGCATCGATTTGAGGGAAAGGGAAAATAAAATGCCTGGAATTCTTCTGGCCACACATCATTTGCTGAAACTGCTAACACAAAATTTTTATTTCTACACTAAACTCTTATTTCTACTCTAAACTCGCCATTCAAATACTAACTCCAAGTACAAACTCTCATGCCTATACAATACCTTGCATTTCTGTACACTAAGACTCACTCATTTGTACACACTCATTTATATTTCTACACTGAAATCATTATTCAAAGACTAACTCAAATTTTTACATCAACTTCATTTTGTACACATTATTCTAAGCTAAACCTAACTCACTATTGAAATAGTAACTAATTTCTACACTGAACTCACATTTCTATATCTTATTTCTATATCCAAACACTTCTACATCAACTTTTGTTAATATACTTATTAAATACTTACACTGTATTTAAACTCTGCTCGTCTAACTCTACTATTGTGGACACAATCTTTAATTTCAATAACATGTTTATGTTCTTTATGTTTCTTTATTCAACCCTTTGAAAGTTTACACTGTCACAAAGCAGACAAACTCTGATTTCCACACAAATTTCTACACAGACGTCATTTCTAGTGTTAAGTCTAAATCTAATTTCTACATCTATTGAACAGGAACTTTGCAATTTTTAAGGAGAGAAGAACGATGGACTGTGAAAGCTGCTGAATTGAGGGATGGGGGGGGGGCTTCTATACCTTTCTGTGGAAAAGAGGAAATGGAATCAGTTTCAAAGAAAAAAGTTCCATCTGTTGGATGAAAACTGAAAAATATGACACAAAGCTCAAATACGTTATTCAGGAGAAAGTAAATCTCCTTGGGCTGCTCTACTGACTATCAGTAGGGATTTCTTTTTTTTATCATTCTCTCTTTTAGTTCTTCTATTTTTTTCCCACACCGTTTGAGTGACAGCTTTTATTATTTTTCAAAAATGATCGGGAAGCGAATGGCACACAGATAAATGTTGCATCAGTCATAACACCTTTTCAGCTCAGCCATCCCCCAGGAGCAAAACTCAATCCACTGAACGAATGAACACAAAATTAGCACTTGTAAATAAATAAATTATTAAAGGAGGGATGGAGAAAAATCCAGAGCTGAGGAAATTCCCAGAGAATTCGGCGGCTAAATAAATAAATAATGGACTTGTCTCCGGATATCATGGCAGAATTTTTGAGGCAGAATTTTGACATGCATCGCTTCGCTTGTCTTTCTGCTCTATAAACACTCTGACCTATAAATCACTCTGTTACTGAGAAACTGATGCTTTTCCCTGACATTTCTTTAGACGTCTACATCATCGGCATTGAAATCTGCTTCTGCTGAACCCTCTCCAGAAATTTTCAGTACCACCGCACCGATCCTGACGGAAGCGAGCCGAAAACCTACTCCACGGCTGTTAAACAAACACAGACACGAGCCGAGACCAGACGGAGAATAAACACGGTGAGGAAACAGAAAATCAAAAGCAGAGCACAGAGAAAGTCAGAGGCTGCTGGTTTCCTCTGATCTGTGCTGAAGAGAGAGCAGTATAGTATAATATTTAGTATAATATTTAGTATAATATTTATTATAATTATACTAAAACAGTTCAACTGCTTTCAGGAAAATGTACATTTTCACGCTTTCATTTAACCACCATCTTTGTTCCTGAGGGACAGCGTGATTAAGCAGAGTTACTGTTCACATCCTGAAGTGAACTTCTTTCCTCCAAGAGCATGTACTTAAGACTTTATTTACTAACAAACATCTGTTTTTATCTATTTATAGTTACATTCAGTGATGTGGGACATCAATAAAAGACGTTAGTTCCTTTTCTCACTAATATTCCAGCAGCTATAAACAGTTGTTACCTCACCGGCTTCTGTTTATTCTCTCTTTTGTGACAAAACTCATCTTGTCATTTTACCGAGAAACTGCAAAGAAGCGTAAACTCTATTTTCCTGAAGATGTCAGAAAACTTCCAAACATGTTACATGAACAAATTTCTTCCTACAGAAAACGGTGCCATGTAATTTTTTTTTTTTTTCCTGGTGTTTTTTTTTTATACAAGTTATACATTTTCCTGTAAATGAACTATTACTTACTACTTCCAGAACTGCAGTTTTCGAAAATAAATCAACACCTAACACCAACTCATTTCTGCACTGCTACCCCGGCCTGTAAGTTCAACAAAAAAATGTCCTTTCTATCCTGGTAGTACTAAAGAATATTCATTTATATAATAATAATAATCATTTCTACAAACTTACACTAGCACTGCTGAATCATATTCGTTCATTTACACGTTGATTTATATCCTGCTTGTACTAATTTTATTTCTGAACTCGAATTTCTGAAATGTTTCTACACTAAACACTTATTTCTAAACTAATTTCACTTTCTTACCGATAACTCGAATTTCTTCGCGATAACTCAAAAGTGTTAACTCTATCATTTCAGGGTTCTTATTTCCACTCTACTAACTCAGGTTTCCGTACTGTTCTGGGTAAAGTATGACAAATTTATACAGGAATGACCTTTAAGTTTTAATTATACCTAATTAATATTCAAGTTATTCTTAATACTACAAGCACTACCTCCAATATATCTTCAATACTAGCTCTAATTTCTACATGAGTTACTTTAGTTCTTATTCCTACATGGATAACTCTAGCTCTAATATCTGCACTGTAACTAAAACCATGACTTTAATTTAGGGAACATGAAGCTAAAACCAGTTCAGTTGTTTTCCATCTATCATAATACAGATCAGCACCTTGTAAAACCTCGTTTAATGTACTTTACAGGCTGATGCAATAAGGGCGCAATTTGATTTTAGAAATCTGTTATAGAACTACAATCGTAACCAGGATCTGACTTAAATCCTGAACTGAAGTGTTTATAATGACAAGCTGTTCATACAGCTTTTGGCGTTGTGAGGTCTCCAACACGGTTTTAAATAGCTGTTCTAAATCACAGTTACAGCAAAGAAACCTAAATGTTTTTCGTGCAATATCAGGCAGGAGCAAAGACCTGTGGCACGCTGAGGCCTCCAGAGTCCAGGAATAAAAAAACATAAATGAGAAGAAAACTGCAGCACTAAGCAGGTTTTGAAGCATTTCAAAGAGCATCGGAGGAGACAATTTGAAGTTCAAGTTCGGAGCTTAGAGCTCCTCTGAGACGACTGAAACAAGAAATGCTTCATCTCCAATCATCTCCCAGCCTCTGATTCCAGCTCGCTGAACACACACTGCTGACTCCAACACTCTCTGTCTCCCTTAAAACATCCAGTGACAGCCATCTACCAGCAGGGACGCCCAGAAACAACCGAGAACTGCTGATTAGGTGTAAACGATTCAAAACGGAGGCCGAAAACGACAACACCATGATGCCAAACAGGACCAACAGGGAGTAAACGACGACAAGATGGAGAACAGGAATTAATACCGTGTAGGTTATCAATCTCCACTGGTCTCATCCGTGTCATTAATTAAGAATAACCCTCTCGTCTGGGAGCAACATGCCTGTTTGTCAAATATATGGCAATATATCATGGGTTTCACAGCAGCCGGTTAATGAGTCACATTGCTGAGTCAATTAGGGGCGGTTCCTCGCCCGTGGGAGTCACTGTGGAGGAAATTACCCACACATACATGACATGATTGTCGGGATTAATAACGTACGATTTAATGGAGAAAACTCTGACCTGATGGAGCAGACTATGCAGGAATTAATGGAACCAGAAATAAAATTCAAAATTAGATTTTTTTTCTCCACAGTCAGGAATCGAGATATGAGGAGAAAGCAAACAAAACACTTTAATTATCCACAAGAAAATGAAACACAAACAACCACATCGAATGAACGATTAAATTTCCACCTGTGTCCGAGCTGGGGGGTTGGGGTGGGGTTGTTGTCAGGGTCTGGGGGGAGAGACACTAAAGTAGCATATTGTAGCATTAAGTAGTACCTAAACTAAACAAAGCCCTGTTTAAATTCTATTATTTAATTTTAATAAAAGTAAAAGTAAAAACTCCACAAACTCCAACATGATTAAGTATGAGATTAACTAACCAATTGGAACATAAGCACAATAATAATGCATAATATAATATTCATTAGCTAAAGTTACATCTCGAAATACACACTTTGTGTCATTTTAGGGCAATAAATACCCTGATGATGTCTAAAAATTGTAAAGGAGTACTAAGAGTAGCTAGCATGCAAAAGAGGCGGAGTCACTGTGTAGTGGAAAATCACTAGAAATTATACAAGTCTTAACTTTAAATATAAAACAATTCAAACATTTTGAATGCCTGAATGCTTTTTGTGCTTTGGGGGCATGTAGCTTTTTAGTGAAATGTGTGGAGCTAATTAAGCATGATGCTGCAATGATGTAGATAAACCAACAGTTTAATTTCCATTGTGGTCTTTCTGTGTGTGCGTGTGTTGGTGTGTGTGTGTCTTGTATATTGTGTAAACATGTATCGTGTATTGCATACAGCATCATATAAGATGCAGCCGAGTTCCAGGGTACAGGCTTTAGGCCATGACACGTGATGTTTCAGAAAGCTTGTCTACCATAATGCATGTCACAGGTTCCTGTTCATAAAGACAACTGTGACCTTTTTAAAGTCTCTGTCACTGAGGACAAACGGGACCTTATCATCAGCACTGTCCTTAGCTAGACATTTTCTCCACCTAATCTCACAACACAGAGCTATTTATGCCACTGCTGCCTATTTTTATGTTGCGTAATGACCTTGGGGGTGCAGTAGTTGACCCCCGACACACACACACACACACACACACACACACACACACCACTGCTTTCCTCTCTACATGTGCCTGATAGGGACTTTTCATCCTGAATTAACACACCCCGCCTTTTTACAAGCAGCTGAAAAGGATGAAAAAACTGCACATGCTCCGAGGCTGGTTTTGACCCGAGCCGACCGGAGCTGCTGCTTTTCTTCCCTTAGCACGAGCAGAAATTAAGATGATATTAATTTGACTGAAATTTGACAAAGAGAAGCGAGAACCAGGGCAATCCTCTTTCTCATTCTCACAAAGTGGAGAAATGAGATTGTTAAAGCCCCTGCAGGGGATTACATTTGTTTTCAGTGTCTCCTTCTCAGATTCCTTTCGGGATTTATGAACCACGGTAATCCTGCGGAAACCGAGTTTCACTTTTCTTGCTTTCTTTCTTTTTTCTTCCTTCATTTATGCATGACATTTTTATTCGGTTCGAGAGCAGCAGAAGGGCTTTGCATCTGGACAATCTGGTTTGGTAATAAACGGAGTCGCTTGGCTGCAGTTGGATTTGAATGCATGGAAAATAAAAAACGTTGCATTTTAGGAGCTAATCACCATTCTGATCAAAAGTGGAGCAAATATCAAGGCGTCGCTCGGAGCTCTGAGCTGAAACGCTATCGATTCATCATCTCTGTTTAATCAAAACTCCGGCTTTGCGATCAATAAGCGCCTGAGGATCTGAAATACGTTAATGCCATATCCAAAATCCGAGAAAATCCTTCTCGACTTGAGGAGGTGGCCTTAGTGACCCCGATTTAGATTTGGAGTCTGCGTAGCTATTCATAGGCCCAAAAGACTAGCTTTGTCAGGTGAAAAATACCTCACTCGCCATGGCAACCAGACCATAAATATACCATCAGGTTCTTCATAATAAACCTATAATCTCTATGTAAACGATGGGGGATGAAAGTTTAGTCCAGGGTCCTAAATGTGACTAGCATGTCTTATGCTAGCAAACATGGGAGAAAACACATTACAGCAGTCTTACTGATAAATAAGTAAATTTCCATGGCAACTAGACAATACATTTCTGGGTTAAATGAATGTCAGACAATAAGCTGACTTTTCAGCTGTGAAGCTCTAAATAAACCTATAAACTGCATGTAAAATGTTGTGTGTAAGAGTGTGCTACACTGTGCTAACACCACAAAGCTCCTGGTTAAATGCCTCGTAACACTCATCTACACATGAAGAGGAACAAACCTCAATAAATGCCGGCTCCCCACTGTGATTTATTCTACTTTGGGCTCAGGGTCAAAGGTCATCACTCAGAGGGTGGGCTGCCTGATGTGAACAAACACTTTTCTCTCCACTTCCTGTTTTCTTCTCTCAAAAAACACAGAACCTTTTTTTTTATTCTATTTTTAAAATAATGAACCTTTTTAATATTTTTTATATAATTTTGTACAAAATTGCACCATACTGAGTTCTTTACCACCAGAATTCATCAGTGAAGCAACACACACATGATGAAGATCATTTGTGATTATTTTCTGACCCTTTTAGAAGTTTAATGTGGTTGTTATTACTCAGTTGTTGTTTTTTTTTGTTTTTCTGGAGTATAATGATTTATTCCTCAATTAAAGTTAACTTGTGCTCTGGAACACATTAAACATGTATACATTGAAATATTTCTGGTTTTAATTTGTCTCAGATGCAATTAAATATCACACATTAATCATAAATATGGATGAGTCCATTTATTTCCCATTTTCTCTCTTTAATTAGCTTTTCAGACCTTAGATCCACTTTATAAAGAAGTTTTATGCCACTAAAGGCTAATGTTTATTCTGGTCCCTTGACCAAACAAAGAACCGTTGAGGAACCAAAACTTTAGCAGTGGACTGGAAAAAAAGATACCTTTCCCAGCCCCAAGTAGAAGAACCAGAAGAAGAAGAAGACTAAGGAGGAGGATAATGATGATGATAATAAATTGAACATGGTTCAAGGGTTCATTGGAGCATCTAATGTAACTCCAAAGAGTTCTGTTTGAACTGAGTTTGACAAAGAACATTTAACCTCCATATAAGGTTCCATATAAATACGTACAACAAAGGTTTTACATCTATTCAACAAAAATTCCAAACTAGCATGCAAGAACACTTTTACAGAACCCCTGAGGAAACAAATCCTTTGTTAGGAATAGCTATTTGAAGTAAATAATGAACACAAAGCACTTTCAGAAAAATAAAAGCAAAACCTAAGAGAAGAACCCCATACTGTAAAACACTGAAGCGATATAGACGATATTCCCCATAATGCTATGAGTTCTAAATTGACAGTGTATAGAATTTCATATTATTCCTAATTGTGAATAAATCTATTTGTGGAAAAACACAGCTGGAGTTTTATTCCACATATCGATAGAGCAGTAAATCTAACAAACTGACAAAACTATAATGTGTCATTTAACAGAGGCTATAATTAGACAAAAGCTCTATTCATTTTCAATAATAAATAAATAAATAAAACAATCTGACTCTGTCTTTTCAACCTGAATGCATGACTAAGCCACAGCAGCAAGCAGTGATAATCACATCCACACTAAAGACGCTGTGTTCCAGCAGTCAATATTTTACAGCTCAGGAGTTTTCTAGAGATTAATAATAGCTGATGAAACTCTCTCCAGAGCACAGAGAGAAAGTTTGTGTGACATTGGCGTGCACGTCTTTTCTTAAATCCATCCGGACTTAAGAGCAGCTTTGATGAATTCTAAATCGGTAGCAGCGCTCGAGGTGCCAGGAACACTTTGCACCACCTTTGATTCCAAAAACTCTTCTGACGCCAGACGTCCCTGTCTTTAAATTCATCACTGATACAAGCTCGATTGTTCTCACACTCGAGCTTCTAAAGCTCTCAGAGTGCTTCATAAAATGGTAAGAATTCCACTTTTCCATTAGGCCTGTGCTCCTGCAGGATCTGATAAACACACCGCTTTGTCTTCATGATGCAAAGAGTAGAAAATCTCATCACATACAGCCACCGCACTGAAGAGCGACATACTGCAGTGTTATTGATGTTTCCTGTGATATTATCAAGTGTGAAATTTTCAACGAAGCCTTCCTTTATCCCCATCAATCACCGACCCCCCCCCGCCACACATATACACACACACACACACACACACACACACACACACACACACACACACACACACACAAATACACTCACAAACACACTCACAAGCAACTTCCAGCAAATATGTAAACAAAATTAATATTAAATCAAATGCACAGAGCACCACTTTTACAAAGGCATTAATGGCAAAAACGCCCCATTAAATATAAAAAAAGTATCTACAGAACGCACTTGTAAATGGAGCTAATAGTGCAGAGATTAGGCCACACCTCTTTCACTGCCATATTAAAAACAGTGCCTCCTTCACTTCCACCACAACCGTTTAACAGATTTGTTTTGCTAATATCTCAGTCAGATAACAGATAACTGTCAATAAGCTATCTGGTGCAATATTTACACTAAATTACACATTTTTATGCAAAGCATTTTAGAACAGAAGACAAGGAAATAAATGCTATTATCGATGGTTCATGATAAAATTTGGGTGGTTGGATAATTTGCTCAAGCTCAAAAAAGGCCTCACAGCTAGCAGAATTAGCACGTGCTGGCTTAGAATGAACACAAACGGGTTTAGCCTCTGACTCATCGATCATTAAAGAACGGGGTCGAGACTCTAGCTAACAAATCCATCATTTCTAAAGTGCTTGTTATGACATACTGGATGAAGCCCAAAGTCTTTGTGCCAATTAGATGAAAGGACTGTGTGAAAAATCCAGTACATTTAATTTCCCCCCACAACCCAAACACACACACAGACACAAATACACACACAGAAGGAGAAAGTGAATTGCGTGCCAGCGTGGAATCCAACACTGGAGAAAGGTCAAGGCATTAAACGCAATGGGCTCTGCGCCCACAAAATAACTTCTGGTGATACACTGGGTTTCATTTAGCTCGAGCGTGCAGTCCAGTCCACTGTGAGAGACAGAAGGTGAGCTAATGTTCCAAAAGTTCTGCAGAATATTAATAATGACAGAGATGTGGCCAGTGCCTCACTTCCGCTGCGAGACAACCGGACAGATGGCCATTCAGCCGAGAGCCATGAGGACATGGCGAGGAATTTAAACGCTGGGACGTTCCTAAAATGCAGCATGACATACAACATGATTAATAACTAGTGCCGACGCTTTACTGCGCTAGAACGAAAGGCTTTCAAGTCCCTATGGCATGTAGATAAATTTTATCTGAAATAAAACCACTTGAATGAGAATGTTTGGACATCACCCCTTTTATTTTATATCTATATCAATATAAATGTCATAATTAAGAATTGCATAATACAATTTTCTTTAATACATCAACTGTAATATTTTGACTTTGATAAACCAATAAGGCTTAAATATTAATATACCAGACTGATTCATTGAGGAAAACAAGGGTCAAAGATTTAATTGTTAATGACTGAAATAAATGCTTTGTATCTATATATTTGTATCTGATATGATGAGTGACCAGTGTTCTTGTATTTAGCTCTACCTGTTCATTCAATTTAATTCATTTTTATTTGTATAGCACTTTTAACAATGAACATTGTCTCAAAGCAGCTTTACAATAATGAATATGTTCTTTATAAGTGTAAGTTTGTCCCTAATGAGGAAACCGGTGGCGCCTGTGGCAAGGAAAAACTCCCCGAGAAGGCATAAGGAAGAAACCTTGAGAAGAACCAGACTCAAGGATGGACCCATCATCATCTGGGTCCATCCAGATGCCCTACCTCTGGACAGAATTATCTTTAACTAAAGACCAGTTTGTGCAGGTCAACAGCCTAAAGATCACCGAGCAACTCAAGAGCAACTCAAGAACTTTGAGGATGGATGTGGACTGTAATTAATATCAAACCTAAACAATAATGGCTCTGTAATAAAGGGACATTCGGTGCCCGCCAAGATGAGGAAAGGTCAGTTTCGAGTCTTCTCAAGGTTTCTTCCTCATTCAGGCTCAGGGAGTTTTTCTCGTTTTTCACTCGTTATGGATAAACTTATATTAGGTTTAAACTTTTAGCACTCAACTTCAATTAAATTCAAAGCATTTCTTTGTAAACAACTACTTGTCTGGATATATATATATATATATATATATATATATATATATATATATATATATATATATATATATATATATATATATATAGTTTACGATTAGACTACCTCATGTTATAATGCAAAGAAAAGTCATAAAACAGAATGAAAACAAAATTCAAATTATGGCACAAACCTATTCGTTCTTAAAATTATGAATTGCATATAAAATGTAAGAAAATCAATCCAAATATCCTGATTTTCAAAGAGGTCAAAATAAGGATGGGACTTATTTTTAGCTCATTGCAAAATGCTTAATCTACATGCTGCTTTTTTAGTTACCGACTTGTAATTAAATGTACTGTGCAGTCGAAGCTTAGCACAGCGGCAAGTAAAAAAAAAGTGAACACTGGTTATGTCATAAGGTCAATCTTGGAATTAGCTCACTTACGTTCAAAGCTAAGCTTCATCCTCTCAGCTGTCTGAGAGCTACTCTTTGGGACGACGTTATATGGGGTTTAATTTCATCCTGTTTTAAATTGGGTCCAAAACAATGCATGTTCTATAAATATAAATCCACCTGCCAGCTCCATGAGAGTGTTTGAAGTGTGCGTGGGAAGAAAGGCGCTGCTGCGTTCATCCAATCAGAGCCTACTGAGCCTGTCTCAGCTCCCGAGCGCAAAATCTTCAGGCGCGAGAGAGTGGTAATTAACAAGCTTGTGCTAAAACCCGACAGAGAACGTTATCCTCAGAGTGAGGGGAGAAAAGCACAGAATGCCTCAGCATGCTTTCACACTCGCTCTGATATAAGCAGGATAAATGGAATTCCCATAACCAGAGCATTACACCGAAAGAAAAATAAAAAATAGACAGGTGAAGCTATATTTATCCGCCACGTGTCGGAGAAAATTGCGAGCCTCGAGTCCTGTCTGAGTGAAACAGACACGCACGAATTAAAGCTGTTTATAGACTGGGTCCACTACCGAGAAGCGTTTATTACATCACACAGCATCAGATTACATCATCCTGCACTAATACGAGCGTGTAACAGCGGCTGAAAGCAGCATAGATAACACACAGCGATGATATGCAGTACACGCTGAGAGAAAGAAACACTGCATGCGTGTGGTGCCGTTACAGGAAAACTATTAACGAAGGACTGATGTAAGTGGTACAGCATGTAAAAACTTACAGTAATTCTTCTTATATATTGATTTCAATCACACAACGTAAGTAATTACATTTACAAACACATCATCATTTTCATCTGTTTAGCTGCAAAATCTATTTAGTTGACGCAGCTATAAACAATTGTTCCCTTACTATCCTCTTGATTTTCTCCCCTGATATCAATGAGATGGAAAAAAAAAAGAATGGAGATTCCTTCCATAAATAGCTGCACTGCTGTCACATAATGATTAGGTGATTAATCATTAATCAGGGTGGCGGGGTAGTTCAGTGGTTAAGACTTTGTACTTTTGTATTAAATGATCATGAGTTGAAATCCCAGCACAATTTAAGTGCCACTGTTGGGCCCTTGAGCAAGGCCCTTAACCCCTTAAGTGCTCGGATGTATAAATAAGATTATTCTTATTTGCTCTGGATAAGGGTGCCTGCCAAATGCTATAAATGTCAATTTAAAATGTTTCCTCCTTGATTGGAGCTGGTAGCTCAGTGGGTAAGACATTGGATTTGGACTGAAAGCTCACGAATTCAAATGCCAACACCACTAAGTTTACAATATTGGCCCCTTGAGCAAAGCCCTTATTCCTCATCTGCTCAATTATAAATAGTTCTGGATAAGGGTGTCTGCCAAATGCCATAAATATAAGAATCAGCACATATATCAGCTCCTTCTTACCAATCAGAATACAGAATGAAGGGATATGCTATCGAAAAAATACAACAATAATTAAAAAAGAAAAGTCAATAGTCTATCGGTTATTACTGATTTGAAGTAGAATCTCAAAAAGTCACCAATTAAAAACGAGTGACGTTCTAGAAAAAAAGATAGCATATTCGTGATAATTTATTAGCACCCCCTAATGATCTGGAGGGTATAAAATAGCTTTGTGTTTATTGGTAGACTTTCATCATGAATTCCATGCTAGATCTGTGTGTGTGTGTGTGTGTGTGTGTGTGTGTGTGTGTGTGTGTGTGTGTGTGTGTGTGTGTGTGTGTGTGTGTTCGATATAGTGTCATATATCACTCAGTCCTGGTGGAAAATAATTATATGTTATGTTGAGCAAGTGAGATGTGAACAGGATATTTAGACAAATTTCAGTTTGGTGCGATGGATAAACAATGGATCTGTCTGTGCATTCAGTAATAATAGCGATCTTGTGAGTAAAATGTTTTTTTTTGTTGTTGTTGGTTTTTTTGTGAATTAGCGTTAGTGACAGCTGATTAAATAAAAATAGCTTTTCATGATCTGGGTGTTTTGAATTTTTTCCCACAAAAAAAAATATACTATACAAAACTATAATTTTCTCAGAAATCCGGGTTTACTGACACACACACACACACACACACACACACACACACACACACACACACACACACACAATATATATATATATATATTGCAATACTGCAATCGCCTTTTTCCTCTCTGGCTCTAAAATGTATAGATTTCCAATCATTTATTATCACTGTCCAATTACGAGCTCCTGAAAGCGACCTGTGATGAATATCAACGACGTTATACCTTGAACAAA
Source organism: Silurus aristotelis (assembly GCF_946808225.1). Classification (NCBI taxonomy): domain Eukaryota; kingdom Metazoa; phylum Chordata; class Actinopteri; order Siluriformes; family Siluridae; genus Silurus; species Silurus aristotelis. The sequence goes on from NC_139582.1 coordinate 13,658,067, forward strand.
TTGCTACCGGAAAATAGAGAAGAGAACAAAAAACATCAATTTGTACAGAGAAAAAGAAAGTCTCATGAACGACACTGTGAAAGAAAAGAATTTAAATGCAAATGTGGGTATTAGAGACATATGGCATGATGAGAGGATAGAAATAAAAGTCAATATATGACTAAAGCAGCAGAGTAATAGCTACCTGAAAGCAAAACCTGGACCTCAGCACCAACACTCCAACAACCCTAGCTGTAAAAGACACATTCTCACCACATTCAACGTCTCTGATTTAGAAGTAAGACTAACCAGAATGTGTAATGTGTAAACGATTCTCTATTGATTCATTCCCTCTTTTCCTATACACTCACAATTATTCTGAGGTCACGACCCTGTCAGGGACAAATCAAACCTTTTCAGATTTAATGGTTCGTAATTAATATTTAATTCACAGAGCCTCATTGTAATGCACTCTTTATGGTTCCTCCGATTTGACACTGTAATGGATCTAATGGTTGGATTTACAGCATCAGAAATAAAACCAGAAGTATATACATACTGTATGTGTACAAATATGAAACCTTTCGTATCCAAAGCTATGGATATTGGATATTGGATGGAAATTGATTTGGTAATATTGTGTTATTATTGTGCTTATAAGCCACATCTTGCTTGTATGCTTGTTTGTTTTATGCCTGATCGCACAATAAAACCTGTTCATTCGTAACAGAACTGTTCATACGCCACATTTCTGTACCCGTGAATAAAAAATGTGATTTAGTTAGAACTCTTTCTACACTGTTAACTACAATCAAAGCATCATGTTATCTGAAACAACAGCTTTTAGCTTCATGAACGGAGTTGCATCACTTAACATCGACAAGTTTTAGTCTTTTTTACTAGAATGACTTATGATTCATCACTGACTGGTATAAAATTGAAATTATCCAAAATATTAAGGAAGTCATTTGATGATAAAAATGTTTTTACTGTTATTCACCTATTTTTATTTTATCTTGAATGCATTAAAGCAAAATGGAGTGCTTAGATATATTTTTATTCCCACTTCACATATATGGTCACATATATATTTTTCCGAATAAGTGAGCGGAGCAAGTAATGAGTCGCTCCTGTGCTCTCCAAACCCACCCGCTGTTATTCCTGCCTCAGAGAAGCGCGGCAGTTTTCCCAGGCTGAAAGATGCTAAACGGAGAGAAAAGTGCGCTTAAGGTGTGTAGGCGATCCAGCACATCGGTGTAACGCCACAGGTAGAACAGAGACGACTTTTCCTCTTCGAGCGCCCGATGTTTATGGATCAGCAGATTAAGAGCTTCATCTCATTGGCCCTTGACTTCAAGGTCGTTGAAATAAAATCACTTCACCTCAGCCTCCTGGTCTGCCACATATCTTATCTTGAAGGACAGAGTCATATTACAGTTAAAGAAAACCTGCATAGAGGGGAATTCGATATGCTCTCATCAAGCATTCAAGCTCAAGGATTTACTTAGAAGTAAAACAGATTGAAAATGTAATTAAATAAAATGATGACAAAAAAAAGTTCTGTCCTTCTTTTAGCAAAAAATGAGCTTTTCTTATCTTGTTCCTACAGTACCAGAATCTGTTGATCTGTTATTCGCATAGTGCTTTAATATTAAATATTGCCCACAAAAACTTTAGTAAATCGAAAAGAATATAGAATATACAATTTTAATTTATAAATCAGACCCTATAAATTTATTGCTAATGTACAAGCCAGTGGCAAAAGTGGAAAAAAAAATTCTGAGATGGTATGTGAAAGAAACCTCGAGAGGAACCAGACAAAAGGGAACCTATCCTTATCTGTGGGGGAACCCAATGTCCATTTACTATAGTTTTATCATTACTGAGGTGTGCTGTTCAGTGATGACCGCTTAAATGCAGAACTTTTCAAGCAAATAAATTAATTACAGTACAAATTCCTGCATATTTTGTTTTGCTAACATTCAACTTACACTGAATAAAACTGGCCAAGTTTGGCATCCAATGAAAAGTGGGAGAAGACGGCGCTTAGCAGATATTAAGATAGCTTTACAACTGATTTACTACTAACTTTTCTGTTTCTATTCACTGTAATAATATTAGTTTATTTGTTAGTTCCATACTGCTGAAAACGGTACTTATAATGTTTTTTTCATTGTAAAATTTGTTATTGAGCGTCACCTTAATTATCATCCATGCTAACACAATAATGAGGACAATAGGGTTAAAGAACCTCTTCGTCCCTGACCAAAAGGCAGGTACATATCTCGTCTTTTCTTTGCCGTCACCTGGAAAATAGCTCACACCCCCGGACCCATTTCTGTTTTTATTTATTTTTATTTTATTTCTTCCATTTCCAAGGCGCTACCTGAGCTGCAGAACGCTTATCTTGATAAGAAGAAGCCGACAGCTGTGCGCTTTGTGACAGCCTCCAATGAATATCAAGTGGCTCAGAAGGGAAAAAAATCCTCCATTAGAGTTGCTTTCTCCGTTTAGACGGCCATTATTCCCCATCTTTTTGGCTGTAGGTGCGCTTTGAAAGCCGGGTTTCTGACATACGCACGCTGTCACTCAGCAAATTCAGAGTGGCGCTGAATGCTAAACCCGAGTGAAAAGTGTAACAGAATTAAATATGGTTATTGTCTGGGAATTTGGTCTCTGATTTCTGATAATCTTCTCATACTATAATGCTAGCAATACTAATAGTAGTTGACCTGATAGGAGTTATGTGCTATATTTTTTTACACAACTTGTTTATACTTTAATATGTACACAAACTTAAAGGTAAACAATGTTATATTGAAAAATATATATCATTCCTAATGCTAATGGGACAGAACTCCAGATTATATTTTCTGTCTATTTCATATACACACCTAACTAGCTTGCTAACAGGACCTTGCCTGACAAGATTTCTGAGATTTATTTATTTATTGTAAATTGTAAATGTATATTGTCTCTTATATAGTAAGAGAAGTTTAATATTCAGCTAGACTCATATTTACTGCTAATATTAATCAGCTAGTTTCCACAAGCTAATAACATTGTCATCATGTTATAGTCATATTGTTTAATTATTGTTCATAATACGTAGCAGCAAAGCTAGATAACTAACTAGGTACATCCTGACGGGATTTTTGAGTTTTATGTTGCATCTGAAACCATTTCATGTCTCTCATACTGTACAGTACACTGCATCCGATGTCTAAACAACTTCATTTCTACTTTCATTCACTCATTTATACCATTTATACCAACAATGCAACCTTTCCCCAAAACCAAAATTTTCTAATTAGCATGATAAAGGAGATTTGATGCCATTTAGCTCATCTGATTAAGTCAGTTTGAGGAAAGTGACAGTAAACCCCTCAACAATGTTCTATACGTAATGTTTGTTTATATATTTTATTCTTGTTGATTCTTGTTAGTTTAGCGCATAACTAAACTAACAAAAGTTTTGAAATTATTATTATTATAAAATTTTTTTTGATGATGTGATTTGAGTCATATTCATTAACGTTCAAAATCACAAATGCTGTCATTAGTAAGAAAGCTACTAACTTGAATATGACAGAATTTGTGAAATAATTTTTTGTTATACTCATTTATATGCCTTATATTTATTGTTCGCTGGCAATGTTTTCTCAGCAGGAAGTGTAAATTATTTGTTGCTAGCCAGCTGTCGAATTGAATCCAAGGTGACAGGATTCCCTAAAAACTTTTGAGTGATATCTTTGAATGTTTGTAGTTTTTCTGCTAGACACAGAAAGAAATATATTGATTTGAAAGACAGACAGCAGACAGAACTGTCTCAGATGAAGAAAGAAGGATCGATGAGTTTGACTAAGAATCTGCTCTGTGTTTATTTACATGTTAGGAGGCTTTACGAGCACGAGATCGTAGAAACACAGAGATCACTAAAGGGCATTCTGGACACTACTTTATGGACATGTATTTGTCTTTCTGTCGTTTTCTCTCTCTCGCGCACACACACACACACACACACACACACACACACACACACACACACACACACACACACACACACACACACTGTGCTTCACGCTTAACGAGTGAAACTGTCATTTCTCAGTTCTTCAAGTCCATCAGAGATGATTAGTCTCGCATTGCCAGAGCCACAGTGGAATGAGATCTTCACTTCCAAATCTCTCTAGCACTCATCCCCACTCCTTCGTTTTCACTCCTTTGCTTTCTCCAAACTGCACTCCGCCCACTGGACATGAATGGCAGTCAAACTGAGTCAAAAGCTCAGTGCATCTTGATTTCTTCCTCTCTTTTACCTTTGTCCATCCCATTCTATTTCCTTCCTTTATACCCTTCTTCCTTTTCATTTCCTTTTGTCACATTCTCTCTTCTCTCAGTGTATTCATCCTGTTCTCTCTATCTACGCTTTCTTTCTGGCTTGATCTTCATCTGTTTTTCCCTTCAAATTTTCCATCCCTTCTGTCATCCCTTCTTTTTAGCAACTCTCATTTTCACTATTCACACTGCCTTTCTGTCTCTCCATCTGCTTCATTTATTTCATGCCTCTCTTCCCTTCTTCCTATTTTTTTCTGTATTTCTTAAGCATTACATTTTTGTCTCTTTCTTCTCTCCTTTTCATATTCACTTCCCTCTCCTTCTTTTTGTCTCTTTCTCCCATTTTCTATTCCCTTTCATTCTTTTTATATATTTTTTTGCCTTTCTGTACTTATTGTAATCTCGCTATCAACATTTCAGTTCTCCTTCTATTCCTCTTTATGTCTTTCTTTTGAGTCCTTTTCTGTTACACTGTTCATTCTGTTCATATCGCTCTTTTTTCCATACCAGTTTCAGTTTTTATTTCTTCCTTTCTAATAGCTCCTGCAGTCTTTCCTTCTCATTATGTATTTGATTCCCCTATTTCCCCCTCTGTTTATTTCTTTATCCTTCTGAATCTGTCTCTCTAAATACATTTACACTTTTGCTCAACATCTTGAAGTTTCACAACTTTTTGCCCAATGTTATATAATAAGAAGAAACAGCAACATCATGACATCATCAAATAGTGCCGACCAGTCACACTGTGCCATGAGGAGACTCTCCACGACATAATTTATTCCTAACATTTATACATTCTTACGCCGTCTCTCTCTTTCTGTCCTCGTTCGCCGGCGTTTCAATCTGAATAAGCGTTTCACACACTCGTCCTTTGCCCACGCTGTCGTCTTTCAGTCAATGTGGATAAGACAGAAATGTGAAATAATTCATGCCATAATGAAAGGGAGCTCATCCCTCCAGACCTGAATAATGCATCATTCATTTTCTTCTTAACCTTTCTGAAATAGGCCGCATTACGCCTGTCTGTCTGCCTGCAGCCGTCTTTCACTTCAGTACAAAGTGTTTGATACAAAAACCAACAGCCAGCAGCATAAAGCTCTCTAAATAATCCAGACATGGGCAATGGCAACGGTGAAATTCCTATTATAGGAAACATTTATGGAAAGAAAGAAATACCTATGTTACCTATGCACATTAAAGTGTCCATTTGTGATGTTTAAATGTGTCGAAACCTATAGTACTACAACTAATAATGGGAGGTTATAGCTCAGTGATTAAGGCATTGGACTATGGAGCGGAGGGTCACAAGTTCAAAATCCCCCCACCCCCATGAAACTGCCACTGCTGGGTCCTTGAGCAAGGCCCTTAACCCGCCCCTGCTCAGTAGTAAGTCGCTCTGTACAAGGGCTTCTGCCAAATGTAAATAATTATAGCGTCTGAAAGTTCTCATTAAATATGCAGGAGCTGAACTAAGCCACGCCCCTCCCCAGTCATATTACGCTCCTCCTACTTTTCCTTACAAAACTCATGTCCTCAATCGTGTACTCAATATAACTCATGTACTCAACTCAACCCATATCTTAGAAATATCAAGTCTGCCTAAGATTATATAAAACGAATCAAAAGGTGGGAAAATACCCGCATGGACTTTTATTAGCAAAAAAAACAGCTAGTTTACTGAAATGAGTGATGTGTGTTATAGCACATTTGTATGCTGATTTTATCAACAACACAGACATCTGTGTAAAGTACATAAGAGTAAAGTTGAGCTGTAAAGAACGAGTTCTTTTGTGTTTCTTTTGGTTGGAAATTCGTACAGGTTTATGGGCTTTACCAGTCAAATAAAAAGTTAGGTTCAACACAGAAAGAAACACAAATGCTTTCTATAGCAGTTGCAGTCAAATTCAGAGCCAACAGAGGACGCTAAAACTTATGCCATGCGCCTGAGGCGAGGCTAAGTCTAATTTTTCAGAATTGTGTGAACTTTATTTGAGCTATACTTTACTGGAAAGACTGTAGCACCACCCCTGCTGTAAATAATGTAGCAGAAGCATGTAATATTTTTCTTTTTTTTTGATATTGCGATCAAAATGATTTCACTCAGAAAATACAATAAATTATTTGTCCTTATTGTAAAAAAGAAGAGAAAAAGCTGGTGATTTAGCATGCGATACATCTCACAGCATGTTATATATATATATATATATATATATATATATAAAAACAGTTACAGTGAAGATTATGTCAATAGTGCAATATATTATCCTCTCACAGTTTTGTAAATGAAGGAGTTTAGCATACTGGTGATTTAACCTCCACATTAGCATACACACACACACACACACACACACACACACACACACACACACACACACACACACACACACACACACACACACACACACACACACACACACACACACACAGTGTCTGTAGTAATAAACATTTCCTTTCAGCAAATTAGAATCATGTCATAAATTATGGGAGAGGTTTTTTGTGGGCAAAAGTCAACTACAACATCAGACTTTACCACAAAATAGGTAAAAAGTAAATAAATAAAAGCAAAGACTCAAAGATATGTGGCTCTTTAAATGAGACCTGCTGAATTATTATTATTTTTTTATAACACACTCTAATACCAGAAAGAAACACATGTACTGTTTCACATATCAAAACACCCAAACCATTGTGGAACAGTAATACAAAATACATTTATTAACTGTTTCAAATTATTATATACATTCTATAATTATATTTTATAGTAATTACTTTTTTGTCACTTTACAATAAATATTGGATCAATTTATCATGTTTTGCCTTATGTAAAATCTGAAAATTGATCAACACACACACACACACACACACACACACACACACACACACACACACACACAGTGAATTAACTAAAACACTAGAGCAATTTTCATCTCCAGTTTTTATATCTTAAAATCCTTCTCTCTTGATTTACAGAGTGTCATAGACTGTGTCCGGTCATAAAGCGTTATTGTTCATCTCGATTAATTAAATTTTTTTGTACCAAGTGTCTGCTCTGGCACCAGGGCTGAGACCGAGATGCTCTATAAATGGTTTATGCCATGGCTTTTGTAGAGTTGCTTTTCCCCCTCGGCCTCGGTCAGTAATTGAAAAGCTGAGCTGATGGAGCGGACAGTGACGACACACACTGCATACTGACGACCTAGAAAAAGAAAGGGGGAAAGAGAGCGAGAGGGAGCGAGAGAGAGCAAGAGATTCCTGTCTCGCCAGGAATTTTCTATACAAGCTTGTGTAATACTTAGAATTATGTGTGTGTGTGTGTGTGTGTGTGTGATGGTTTAAACAGACATCAGTATACTGTAGATTATACACTTACCGATGTCATATATACAATATATCATGATATTTATCTTACAAACTGTGGATTTTTGGTTTTTGCTTTTGAAAAAATATGACCAAATATATCACTTTTACACTGTTATACAGTATTTCTATTCATGTACTATTGTATATATGTACTATTCATGACATCAACAACCAGACCTCCAGTTAGCATGCATGAACATAAAGTAAAATGACAAAAAATAATTAGGGGATTGGGCTTTCTTTTTTGGAAAAAAACTATCTACTTCTAGCTTGATGACTAATGCTAATATTAAAGGGCAAAATAATCCATATATATTCAACTATAACATTATTTAAATAAATCAAAAATAAAGCTAATAATAAAGCTAGGTAAAGTTTGTGAAAATGGCTAACTCTTTTTTTTTTACTTTTTTTTTCTTTTCACCAGCTATAGTATGACATGCTGCCAAATTTCTTTGTGTGCAATAAAATATTTAACTATGCAACAACTGCCCTATAAATGACCTGGAAACTCAGATTTAGATAAAAATTAATAAAGTAATAAATATTTACAAAAAGTATAAAAAGTAAAAAAAAAAAAAAAAAAAGTACTTTTTTTTTTTAGTTCATGTGTGTTTGTGGGTTGTGGTGGTGGTGTGTGTGTGTGTGTGTGTGTGTGTGTGTGTGTGTGTGTGTGTGTGTGTGTGTGTGTGTGTGTGGTGGGTGGGTGGGGGTCAGTAGTATATTTTATTTTTTTACGTTATTGTATCTTTCAAAGTAAAAGGAAAAAAAAATACTGCACTCTTTTCTTTTCCATCATTTCATGTTTACAGCTTTTTCTTTTCGCTTTTATCCAGATCCACTCAGATGTGAGGCTCAGTCCGAACGCCGAGCTGTGCACCTCTAAATAACTTTGCAAAGACCTTGAGAAAGTGAGTCAGCATTCTATGCCTTTTTTTAAATTATTTTATTTATTTATTATTCTTGATGATAGCTCTCTGTCCATCTGTCTCCTGCTGAGGCCAAAAGTGGAGTCCAAGCTCCATAAACACCTTCAAGGACACGGGTTCATCATTTTGACCTGCTGACGAATAAAGAAAAAAAAAAAAAAAAAAAAAAAAAGCCAAGTCTGCCTGTGCTTTTCAGCAGACAGACAATGTTTTCCTCCATATCTCAGCAATTTTTAATCATAAAAGTATTAATCATAGGAATTTATGGGTTTGTCTGTCTTTACGGCATCATGGATTCTTATTTATTTAGATAAGAAAATTTCTCTCTTTCGGTAGAAAAACAAAACAAAACAACCATATTAGGCTCAGTTCCTGTTTAGCTAGTCTTATACAATAAAAACCACATAATCAGATTTACTGATGATGCTAACTGATGATGGATAATCTCCCTCTTCCAGTTTAATAATGGTTTAAAGCATTATCTAGTGGCCATCTCGATTCATCTTCAATTGTATGTAAATATAACAAAATATATTAACATCTCAGCAAAAGTGTTTACTTTCTAGACCATGAGATACTGTGACTTCTGCGTTAAATCTGGCAAACCTGAATTGCAAAAATTCAGTAAAAACAAGACAAAAACGTTAAAATATAACTTTAAGACGACAAAGTAAAAACTGTAGGCTGGAAACACAAGCTCTTTTTTCTTTAAGAAGACACCCAATAAAATGTCAACTGATTTGTGCAGGAAAATGTGAATTATTTGTAATTATTATTAAGTAAATACCATTCTGTAGTTTCTTTTTCTTAACGTAGCGCGGGGAAAACATCGCTTTGCTACAACAGGAATTGGATTAAGTAGAAAAAAAACAACTAAGTAATTGAGAGTAAAAACTAGTGCAAGCAAATCACAATTTTTCAGTTAACACACTAAAGCACGTCAATCACACGTTAATTCTGGATTAAAAATAAGTTTCTTAAAGAAAATCTGAGACTTAAAACTGAACCATATCATTTAGTGAAAAGAATCGATTGAAACAATGAGCAAACTTCAATATGAATTTAATGTAGCTAATGTAGGTTTTAGCATGCTAATCACAATTTGATATGCCAATTTAGTTAAGAAGGGAACAATGGTAAAGGGAAAGAACTCTGTATCTCTCTATATATTAAACATGGAGAGCCAGAAAGTGTAGTTTACCTTGCAAAAAAAAAAACTTGATAAAAGTGTTTTATGTTGGAAGAAAGCTAACATTATGTAAATGTCCAAATCAAACCCTTAAGTTGCAGCCTTCCTGTTTATGTTTTTCACCCACAGTTTCCTCAGAGAGCAATTCAACCATTCGTCCATCAGCTTTCGGGTCAGTAATCACGTGAGTGTGCTTCACTGGCACTGAAAGCAGGTTTAAAGGAGAACCTTGCGTTCTTTCAGTGCAATGAAACAGTGTTTAGCATGACAGTCGTGGAAACGAGACTCATTTGCTTTGTGCGGAGGAGAAACGGCGTGAACGGCATGCTGCACGCAGGTGGCCTTTAGTTTCGAGATGTCATTATCAAGCCTGCTTTGACCCTTTATGCCCTTCAGGTCTCTCAGCAGGGACAGATTTCTCCATCACAGGTTTACGACGCTTCACTAAACACTCTCTGTGTCCTCCAGCTTCACTGTTGTAATGCTAACGCTGGCTAGGCTAATAAGGAAGGAAGAGAGGAGAAACAGTCTGACCACCCACACACTTACACACCCTTACTGTAAACGTAGAAACAGACAGTGTCTTTAGAAATTGCTTAAAAGCTTACATGAGAAGAAGAGGGGGAAAAACAGATTTGTAGATTTATTTTTATGATTTAAGAATGTATTCCAGAAACTAGGAAGATTAGCTAATTATGCAAAAGTAGCTGAACTAGCTATGGTTAAATTTGAAATTCTGCTTATTATATCACATAACAACTCTGACATGACTTGAATCATCTTTAGTTTAGTTAGTGAAAACCAGGAATCAGTGATTTGACTCGATTATTTATTCTTAACCCATCTTTTTGGACCACACGGCATGTGAAGGAAAAAATCCCTAATGCACTTTCCATATGTTTGAGGACCATCAAAGAAACCACAGAAGGCCCATCTCTTCATCTCACCATCTCTTAAAAAAAAACAACGCAACGCCGTCTATTTTCTGTGGCCGCTGTATTCAGTCAGTGATGCAAACCGGGTCTGACAGTTTGCTCTAAACAGAGTGGGCGAGCAGACGGAGGAGAAACACAATCCCTTTCTTACGGTTTGTTTACTCCTTTAGCTACAGTTTTTTTTCCCCTTTTTTTTCGCAAGAGATGAGACCCAGACACTTTTAAAAACTTTTTTTTCAACTATTCTCTTGGGGTTAAACGGTGGCCTTTCTGCGTCTCTCGTATGTGAAGCGGAGATGTGAATCCGCCATTGTGGAGGCCTGATAAAGAGATTAGGATGGAGTGAAAGGAGGCAGGGACAGCGTCTCCTCGCATCTGAGACTCGCAGGCTGAAAGAGCCATTGTGAAGCCGCTACACATCCTGCCTTCCCAGAGCACTCGACAAGCAAAAACAGCGAATTCCTGTGTCAAACAAAACCTGCCTTGTCTAGCCCAAAGGTTTATCGGCTTCATTTACAAAACGCTTGCCTTTGTGACCCAAACCGCTTCCCATTAGCTGCTACGAGGAGCAGAACTAAATAAATTATTCACCCTTTCTTTTTCACTTTTTTAATACAAAGAGAAAATGACACACACTCCAGATCAAATCTTTTTTTTTTTCTTTCACTGAAATTAGACTATGAAAACATGTGCAGGCGCTTTTTATTTAACTCTGCGCGCCAAAAAAGATTCAATACTACAGCAGATGTTCACAGTTTTTATCTCAAACATCCAACTTTACTGATTTAGCAAAAAAATTGCCTCCACAGGACAAAAAAAGTTCATTTGATTAATTATAATAATATAACAATACATAATTTCATAATATACAAATTTATATATAAAAAAAAAAAAAATCAGAAAAAGGAAATGATTTGCACACCTATTGAGGTTTAATGGACCCCAGTGAAAAAAAACAACAACACAGACTCATCTGCATTTTTCCTGAGTAAACAAACTCTTGATTGTTTCACGTCAATCGTTATAAATCATTCACGTGGCATCGGGAGTTTCATCACTAGTATATTGGTGAACATTTCTTTCTTTGGGTGATCCAGAAAGAATCTGATCCAATAAGAAACTGGACCAATTCCGTAGCTACATCTGCTTCACATATCCAGTTCTCTCCGAGCCTTTTTTCCTAAGCTGAAGACAGAGGTCAAGCCATTTTGCCTTCAAGGCTTTTTTTTCCTCCCCGAGTTGTAATTAGCCCTGCTCGCTATTCAGTGTTGACAAAGCAGCACCGGTGTTCGATTTAAACCTTTCATTATCTCAAAGCCAAAAGGCCACCATTGTGCTGCGGCTCTTTAGAAACCAAAAGCCCATCAGATGGTCAGCAGAATGAAACCCAGCCCCATTTCTCACAATCCTTTGTATCGGCTGGAGGATTAGAGCCATGAATACTATATCTCACAAAAACAAACGCACTACGGCTAAATGCACAGCTAGCTACGTCAATTCAAAGCACAAAGTCATTTGTTAGCACTTAGATTAAAGTAGATAAAAATGTTGCAGCCTACATAAAGTAATATAAGAATAAGAATACTAAAGTTTAATTTTACACACAATTAATTCCTACAAACAATTTGCCAAAGCTGGACATTGTTATGACGTGATATACATATTGTGTTAAACATTACGGGTTGACCTTATTTTCCAGGAATAAGCGATTCTTTTGCTTTCAAAGATTTGCCACCAAGTTGAGGGCACACAAGGTTACAGAATGTTAATGTTTCCTTCAGTGGCCCTCTGCACAAATCCAGCTCCATGAAGCTATGCTTTACATGGGTTAGAGTGGAAGATCTGCAGTAGAGCTCTGAACTCAACCCTATTAAACACCTTTGGGATGAATTGAAACGCTGACTGCACCCCTCACCTACATCAGTAACTGATTTCACTAACATCCTTGTGACTGAATGAGCACAAATCTCCACAAGCACACTCCAAAATCGAGTGAAACATCTTCCCAGAAAAGTGTAGGTAATGCAGATAAGAGCAGGTAATGTGATGCTCAAAAAGCACATACGATACTTATGACCAGGAGTCCACAAACTTTTGGCAATTATATATATATATATATATATATATATATATATATATATATATATATATATATATATATATATATATATATATATATATATATATATATAAGCATGCATTGTGGGACCGAGAGCAACACCTCTTTCTACTGCGCAAAGTCCTCGTTTAGAGAAGACTAAATCTAAATCTAAACGCTAAATCTATAATACAAAGATGTATTAAATTATTTTACTTACCTTAATATAATTGAATACATCTTTGTATTATAGATTTAGCGTTGACTGCTAAAAAAAATATGTATAATTTATCGCTTGGTATTCCTATTTCGGGGGGTTCCTCGGAACGCATCATAGAGTCTCACTTTAGGGTTAGTTCTAGACTTATGAATAATCGAATTACACTTCTCCAGTGCCTACCTATTTTGTAAGTCAGGTGCTGCCTGTATATATAATATATATAAAATTTCTGCTGCAGCTGTTTGAAACTTGGTTGGTATCCACAAGGGCAGTTTTTGTAAAATTGATTTCTATATTCGAGGTCCAGAATTGGAAATTTAAGGCCACTGTTGGACATCGACGTGAACATTTCCATTAGTTGTACCATCCTGGATAAAAATATATACCTTTTACCTGCATAAATATGGTTTTCTATATTTCACCTGATTCAATCATTTCCTCTTAGATCTTTCTATTAGACATTTCCATTCAGCTCGTCTTATCCACAAATTATGAATGGAACATCTGGAACATCGGGAAACCTCGGCGCTGTTAATGCTGCTGATGAAGGAGAAGGCCGTGACGGAGAAGAAAGTGAGCGCTGGAGGTGAAAATGAACTCAGCTAGCTGGGAGATGAAGAGGAATAAGAAGAATGTGTGTGTAAGTGTGTGTGTGTGTGTGTGTGTGTGTGTGTGTGTGTGTGTGTGTGTGTGTGTGTGTGTGTGTGTGTGTGTGTTTGTGTGTGTGTGTGAGTGTGCACTGTGAGGAGAAAAGTTCATCCTGCTTTCCTCACCGCCCGTGTGACATTTACAGTGCCTGTTTGTGGTAAAGAAGCTGGATAAAGCTCTTGACCTATCCTTCATTACACACCCTGCCGATGGTCGGCTGCATGAAATATTGAGAAAGCAGGAGAACAAAACCACAGCAGAGAACAAGCGACAGGGATCTACCTGCTCGCAAGAGTTACTGTATCCAGACATCAAGCCTAGGTTCACCTCAGCATCTGCGTTGGGTCAGAAAGTATTGATGTATTTACTATAATGTAGTGCACCCGCAAATCACAGGTTTATATTCTAATACAGTACCTTATGGTTTCTATGGCAACTGTACTTTAACTGTGATATGTACGATGGTTACTTCTCTAGAAACAAACAAATGAACATTTTACATTTTTTGATGAGTTTCTGATTGAACTTCTAGCTTTTTTTTTTTTCTTTTTAATTTGAATAGAAAGAAAAATAGACAGATGCTAATAGGGAAAGTTACTGTTTATAGCTAAGCGAACGAATTATCTCGTTTCAGTGCCAGTAAACGTAACTGTAAATGGATAATTAGTTTAGCGCATCGTTCCTTAATAAGTAAAAATGTAATAGTGAGACATTTGACATTTTCATCAGAGGAATAAACCACTTGGGGGCGTGTTGTAATAGGCAAATAATCAACTTCAGGGTAATAACGGTAACTCCGCGTCATGATTTTTTTTCCCTCATTGTGTTTCATTTTCATTAGGGGTGTGCTACACCATGCAGTTGCTTGATTATTTTGAGAGTCCAGGCAATCACAAACACGTCAGAGAGCAGATAAATAGCGAGCATCTGGCGGTGTGATCATCATTCTTCATCTTTGTTTTTTGTTTTTTTTCACTCTCATTTGTGTAATTTCACAGGTTGCTAAAGCAACATGCAAATATTTGAAGAATAAAATATTGTGATTAACACCATGCAAATATTTGAAGAATAAAATATTGTGATTAACACCGTCCCTCTGAAACGCTCAGGAATTACATGGGTGCGCGTGTCGATGGAAATTAAAATGATTTTGATTCATGCTGGAGTTCACCTCCTTCCCTCTTTCAGCTGCCTCCAAGTCCTAATTAGGCTACAGAAAGAAGAGCGTACCTGCAGGTGAAAGAGGAATAAAAAAAGCAATTTGTCTGAAGCCGAACCTTTCTCCTGCGCTCCGTGTTTGTTACCCAACACCAGCTGATAATTGGCAAACCTCCTGCACTTAACGTTATTGCTCCAGGATGCATTGTTCACTTTGAGAAAGAAATACAAGAGGCCTAGTTAGAACTCTCTCCATCTTCAGATAGATTCTGAGCTGCAGAAGGATTCTCATTGCTTTATTAACCCCAGAACATCAGAGTTTTATACACGAGGCGGCTTGTGCGAATAAGATGCATCGCGGCACGGCTGCAGTTTGTGAAACTTTGACAATGTGATTAAAGAAGTGTGCTTTCTTTCACAATGAAAGAGAAAAGAAGAAAACATCCTTCATTAGTTGCATGTTATGCTTCTCAAGGTTTCATAGCTCTTTATTTCTCATCCAGAGAACAAGCTCACTCGATTTCCATTCGATTATTCCAATTTGTAAAGGCTATGGCTGGTTTGGGAAAACAAAAACTTTGCACATCAGTTTCAGCTTCTGGTAGATCGGTCTACATGTCAGACCTTCACATGAACAACAGTTTTAAAGAAATATATCCTTACTGCTTTTTGGGAAAAAAAGAAAAAAAAAAAGAATTGATCAAGTAGAGAATAAAACACTCACATGTTTGTCATGTCATTAAAATTTGTCAACAACATTGCAATACTGAAACAGTACGAGTTGGTATCAAAACAGTGAGACAGTTTTGATACTCCTCGCACGGATTTCTCACCAGAAAACAACACAATCTCCCTTCTGCAACCACCCTATTTACCAGATTTGGCTCCTACAGGCTTCGGCCTCATCCTAAAGATAACTATCCATCTCAAAGGTCACTATTTTGTCACCATTGCGGAGATCCAGTGCAAATCGCAGAAGGTGCTTGACATGCTTCAAAGTGAAATGTAGATGAATAAAGTATTTTCTTAAAAACAGAGCTAGTCTCAAAACGTATATATTATATATATATATATATATATATATATATATATATATATATATATATATATATATATATATATATATATATATATATATATACTATATTTACCTGAGCACTTTCTTCCTCTAATGCCATTAATGGGCCAGACATTTTTATCCATTTATAATTTAATTTCATGTTGAAATGGTAAAACAAAATAGTGCCAAGACAAAAAACTAATCACATTTTGTCATTTTAACAATAAACTGCACAGAAGCATAAACTCTGCTATTCTTAATGTCAGATGGCTTACAAACACAAAGAGCAGACACGGGAGTCTTCTTTCATACAACACCTGACAAAAAATATCACCAGTTTCTAAAATCAGTTTACGTGAATCTTTTGCTGTACACGTCCCTCAGGATAAACTGTTACCATGGGAACGATTACATATTAGAAAGAGGTCATTAATATAAAGCAGTACTACTGTCTGAGAGTATTTGCCATGTGATATTTGACACAATGCCTAACCTGACTCTGCTGAATTCTGAATTGTGATTGGTCAGAAGGTGTTAATGAATTTTCTCAAACGGCAGCTCTGATTTGTCGTTCATTTATTCACAGAAATGTTTTATAGATCAGCACAAAAGTCATCTGCTAGTGATTAGATTAGAAAGTTTCTTACAGTCTGTGTGAAAACAAAAGGAACACATGATTTCCATCTCTGACACTGAAGATTCCTTATATAAATTTTACAAAAACACTTTTCTGCTTTTAGAAACTTCATAAAATCAGTGATAGCATCCATGTATTGTTGTCAATAATTAATGAATGAACGGTCTCTGATCAAAATCCAGAATATACCAAACAGAAAAGAATGGAGTTTGGGATTTGAGCAATTTATAGATATCAGAACTCTAGTTAGGGTTGTTTTTTTTTTTTTTGTTTTTTTTTCTGATCAGGAGAACCTGAGCTGCAGGAGATCTCCTCACTATAAACTTCAGAGTTTATACACAATGCGCCTTGTGAGAATAAGACAAAACACAGTGTTGTTGAAGTGCAAACCAGATAAGGTTTAAAAGATAGCTCACTTTCAGAACGAACAAAAGAGAGCTCTATTTAGCGTTTGGATGTTGTAATGAAGAACATTTCCTGTTGTTTCTTATTACTATTATTAATCCCAGTGTGAGAAGTGTTTGGCATCATGTGTTTCAAAAGCCTTAGATGCATCTCCATAAAGCAAATACAGCAAACATTTCAGAGATTAAACGATAGCTCAATAGCCCTAATTCAGGTTGTTTGCATCTTCAGCCTCCTACCAAGTAGATGCTGTGATAAAGAACTTCCCATTTCTTTTTATGAATCCCAAACAGGAGTTTTACCAAATGATAACAGACGTTTGAGAAAGCCTGGGGACGAGGCTGTGGGTGATTTGAGGAATTAAAAATGAAGAGCTTAATTTTCCAACAGGAACAAACGGCCTTGGTGTGTTTGCATCTTGAAGCTCCTGCCAGGTGAATGATGTAATGAAGAAGGGTTTTTTTATGGTTTCTTATCAATTTTATAATACAAATGTGTTTTGGCACCAGAAAGCTGAAAAGCCTCAGAGGCATCACTGGAAGTAAATATGACAAACTATAAAGATTTAAAGGATAAAATGAGCCCTGCTTAGTGTCCTTCCAAATCCTACCAGGGGACGTTTTAGTTATAAAAGGTTTATTATTGTGTTTTTAATCCCAACATGGCAGTTTTTGTCAATAGGAATTCAAAAGCCCAAGAGGTGTCTCCATAAGCAAATTTGACAAACAGGCAAGGCTGTGCCTGATTTCAGAGATTAAAAGACATTAAAAGGTCCCTAGTTCCTAGTTTATTCGCATCTTCAAGGTCCTAGCAGGTAGATGCTGTGATGAAGAAGAGGTTTGTTATGTTTCTTTTTGCTTTTTTTTTTACTCAGCATGAGAGTGTTATTACCACCAGATAGTTGAATAGCCTCAGAGGCATCACTAAAAGCATATATGACAACCTGATGAGATTAAAAGGATTAAAAGAGCCATAGTTGGGGTTTGTTTGCCTCTTTATGTTCTCACCAGGTGAATCGAGAGCTTCAGGAGGCTCCATGTCGCTCTATCAGTTTCAAATGTTCGAGCTTTAATGCACAAGGCAGCTCTTAACTATTTTAAAAGACGTCACTGTGTGAAGCTCGGATAATTAAGCAGATGTGACAAACAGGCGAGGCTGTGGGAGATTCTTCACAGATTAAAAAGTTAGCAGGACAAAAGAGCTCTTGTTAGGGTTGTTTGTATCTCCGAAATCTCATCAGGTGAAGAAGATCTTGTGTTGTTTATTCGCAAGGGTGATTTGATTATCAAGATGGTGCTGAGGGCAATTTGGAAATTAAAAAAGGAAAAGAATGTAGTTCACTTGCTGTCGGCATAAAATGGTTCTTGTTGGGTTTGTTCCTGTCTTTAAATTCCCACCAGGTGAACATTGCGCTACTGAGGGCCTCGTATCACTTTATTGGGCCCAAACAAACAGCTTTTCCAGATGGTTCTACAGATTTACAAAGCAGTCAAAGCTGTGGGTGACTGTGCAAAATATACACTTAAAAAAGAAATAAATTGAGCAAAAAGTAGTTCACTTCCAATTGGAACAAAATGACCAGTGAAATTTGGATTGGTTTTAAAAGCCTCAAATTGAGAGGTTTTGCCAAAACATTCCAGCTTTGAGTTAGTGCACTCCTGCAAGTGATTACATTGCTACACAAAGCTCTCCTATTTATTTTATTAGTCCCCGACATCAGAGTTTTATGTGCCAGGCTTTTATACGAGGAGGTTTGCAGCGTGTTGTTCAGGGGTCAGAGTCGGGCGTCGGAGAAGTCGGCAATTAGCTTTATTGCAGATTAACAGAGGGAGTAATGGAGCATGTCATTAGGGATCAACGTGTCCTCCCTCCTCCTCATCTACTCGAGGAGAAAGAAAGAAGAGCTGCAGTAAAATCTAAAAGCAGCTTTTGGAGAAAAGTGCAATTATACAATGTACAATAAGTATGCAGTAAACCCAGAGACGCCCACATAAATCCAACACTGTTTACTGTGGACTTCCAATACAGGGTCGGTTTTAAGACAGATCTTTAGATACGTTTATTTTGATTGTTATTTATGTAATTATTGATTAGCCTTTGTGTATATTGATGCTACGTTCACTTCAACTTGTTTGAGCCTTAATCCTGATTACTTCCTGATTTATTTATTTTTTAATCATTATGAAGTTTTATCATTATGTGTATTATTTTCTATAAGCAGAATACAAAAGCAAAGTCTTATTGTAAATGATTTCCATGGTGACAATAACCCTGGAGCGAGCACTACTGGTCTCTCTTGCGAAAGTGTACTGTCAATGTAACGTTTTCATCTATGATAAGAAAATCGATTATTATTAATAGATTATTAGCAGCAAAAGCTAACTGTAGCTAGCTACAAACACATTCCAGAGACACTAATGGCCTCTGCTATTTTTTCTGTAGCTTCATAATGTCTTTACATACATAAAATAAGATTATAAGCAGCTGTAGCATAAAGTGATGTAATGCATGCCATGTAATTGGTCGAAAGGAATCAATCGAGCCAATCACTTCAGTCTGTAAATGCCCATTCAGTAAATAAGCCAATCAGAGGGATCAATGTATTTATGTGGTTATAAATGTATTTATGAGTATTAATCTTGTAAATTATCCAAAAGCTACTGTCTAAATAAGATGTATGTATATGGGAAGGACAATTACTGAAATTCTAATTGGAAGGTTATGAGTTAAAATCCTAGCACTGCCAAGCTGACACTGCCAGACCCCTGAACTGTTTAGATGTATGTATGAAATAACTGTAAGTCGCTCTAGATTAGTGTATTCACATTCGAAGTACTAACACACACCTATTTTTTGTATGATATAATAAACAAAAATGGGCAAAAAAGAAAGTCAGCCTCAATGAGTCAGATTTCCAGGTCAGTATGAGTTTATATCACATTTATAACACTGTAATTGCCCAATAATAATAATAATAATAATAATAATAATAATAATAATAATAATAATAATAACACACCTTGTCGCTGGACTCCACTGTACGTTCTCGCTCTATTTTTTCACTGCTCATATTTTCCCAGGAAATGGAACCATGGTGATCTCATGGTCTGATACCGTGACCTGCATTCATCCAGCCTCTTATAGCACATCATTAAAGCGAGCCGAGCAAAAAAAAAGAGACGCAGTGGCCTCAGTGGACAAAAGCCAAGCCACAAATGATGCCATTATTCAAGTCGAGAAGAAAAAAATGTGTATTCTGGTGTTTAAATACTAAAACACTTTAATAGTATGGAGCAGCAGGAGAAAATATAGGGCTCTGCTGGAGTACACAAAGTTTGTACGTTTAGGATCAGGTGGGGTTTTTTTGGCATTCACTGAGATTGCTTGTCTTACATTTTATTTAAAAATATCAAACCAAAGCAGGATCCTAACACAACCTTTGGAATGTATTTAATATTATTTATATCAGAATCACAACCGCTACATAAAGAATACCAATGAACATTTAACACTGCATATAATTATTATAATTTTTGTTTTTTGATACAATTTGACACAATTCCCCGTATTGTACCATAATTATATCATAGACATATTACAAAGGGGATTTGTGTTGTTCATGTTAGTTATATTTTTAATTTTACTTACTAAATAAAATAAATTACCTTTTATTTATACTGTCTATGAACTTCCATTTGTATTTTTTACTTACTTATTTATGTTCTTATACTCACTGTTCACCACAAAGGATGTTATGTTTGTAACATTAATGTGTAGTTAGTTCTGTCAAACTTCCAGCAGTCCAACAATACACTACACACACACACACACACACACACACACACACACACACACACACACCAGTAAGTATAAATATTCATATGCTGGAGTTTGCATGCAGTGATGATGAATGGCATTTATCTTGTCTTAAATGTCACAACAAACTCTACAGCACACTTCAGCCTCTTTACTAACACACACACACACACACACACACACACACACACACACACACACGCTCCAGCACGCTGCGTTGTGAAACATCTCATCTCAGGTAAAGTATTTACATGTTGCGTGTTCTCCAGTTCCTTGTCCCCGCTCCGGTTCCCTGCTTCCCCAACGTCCTTTTCTTTCTTTACTAAAGGTCACTCGGACATGAGATTCTACAGCACTCAGTGTTAGAGAATATTGCTGGGTGCTCGCTATTTTAATGGCCACATGAGGGAAAAAATTCATCAAGCTCCTGAAATAAGCCAGGTGCTTAAGTATAAGTGAAACAGGATTTAGCTAAAGGACACGGTATTAAATAACAGCTGCGGCTTCCGCAGTGTGTGCATATATGTGTGTGTGTGTGTGTGTGTGTATGTGTTACTGTGTCATTAGTGTGTGCAGAACACAGATGCACACACTAAAACTTTCATAAACCATCTGACACTGCGCTGCGTTTTGTCTAGGACGATTCTACGATGGATTCATTCAGTGCAACAGAACACATGTTAGCAATAAACACTCAGATTTGCACGTTAACATTTCCTACACCATATTTGACCTCCAAAGGTCTTCATTCTAGCTCATTTTTACAGGTCAGGACCTAATTGTTTCATGCTTCATGCTACTTCTTGCTGATCCACTCTTTGCTTGGTCACTACATTCAGTATTTCGTAAGAAAATTAGAAAATGGCTCAATGTTATACACTTTTTTTTTTTTGCATTATTTTCTATACACTGCATAAACTAGACTAGTTTGTTCAAACAGGCTGAGGCAAGGCTTAAAAGGAAAGCAGTATGATAATGCACATTTTGATCAAAGTGTGAGCCTGACATTTTGGGGATGGAAAAATACCGGGTGCTGATTTAACAGTGTGTGCTTTGACGTGGACCTTTTCAAAACCTGCTCCAGGTTAAAATATATAAATTAGCTGTGAGGGCCGCTCAGTATATCATCCTGTTCCGAGCTCGACTTCACTTTCTAAAGTCAGAACTGGAGACGGATTTGCCCTTTTAGCTGCCGAGTTAAGTGTGTTAACATACACACACACACACACACACACACACACACACACACACACACAAACACACGTATATAAACACTCACCTTTACAATTTCCTGCATTAGCGATATGATGTAAATGTGTGAAAGATTGAATAATCAGTTGTTGATCTTGGTCATAAAATGACACATTAATCGCAAAAATCACAAGTAAATGTTACGTTATGCGGAATTTATGTGAGAATTGAATGTCTAAATATGTGAGAATGACCAAACCATGCAAACAAATTTATCCAGAATCATATAAAATGATTTTACTATAAAGCAGTGGTGGGCCGTCAGGGCCAGCAAAGCCTTCTCTGCTGGCCTAAACACTATCAGAAGTACTGACCTACATTTACAACCTAAATTCTAATATTTGTTCCATGAAATTGTATTAATTTATTCCCAACAGTCTATTCTCTTCATTTCGTGGCTGCATTGCTTCCAGTATGTGGATGATTTTTTGTCCAATCAGATTTCAGCCTCTATGTGCTGCCATGTCAATCTAATCTGCCTAGGGCCTGCAAAGTCTGTAGTGCTGGCCTCTTTACCCTAGTCTCCTTGAAAAAAAGCTCTGTTTTTTTAAACAATCAGATAAAATTTTTCGCCTGCAGAATAGCGTCAGCATTTTCCCGTCCTCTGATTTGTTGGTCAGAGGGAAACTGTTACAGCCAAGTTCGACTGGCAAAACACGTGTGAAGCTCTGCACACATTAATACATCTAAATAAGACATTTTTATGCCTACGGAGGAAGATAAATTGATTTGGTCTCAGACATACTTAAAAATAAATTTTCAAGAAAAGCTAGACATTGTGAGGAGGTTGGTCAACCCTGAAGCTAGCTAGCTTGTCTCAGCCTGGGAAAGGGTTTGTACACCATTTCCAGAGCAGTGAATATGAGCGGTAGTGTAAAGGTTTGGAGTTTTAACTGGTTTTCTTGCTGTAAATGGTAAATGGTATTCACCCTCCATATGTGAAATGCCTCTCTCTCTGTAATACCACACGTTGTAATATTGGGTTTTTGTACAGTATTGATGGCTTCAGGTCCCCTGGTGGTCTAGTGGTTAAGATGCAGCGCTCTCACTGCTGCGACCCGGGTTCGATCCCCGGTCAGGGAACAATCCCCAGCCACTCTCAGTGCCGGTCCCAAGCCCGGATAAATTGGGGAGGGGTGCCAAATCAAACGTGCGGAGGATCCGCTGTGGCGACCCCTGACGGGAGAAGCCGAAAGAAAGTCAGTCAGTACAGTATTGATGGTTTCTATAATTGCGACGTGATAGTGGTGGTATTAAGAGGCGGATTAATTCGGGTAAGTTCCCACTGAAGGCCCAGGTACCAAATGCACGGCCCGCCACTGCTATAAGGTCATCATGGATTCTAAAAAGAACTGGGAAATTAATTAAATCATTTATTATGTAAAACACATGGAAACATAAGTGAGGTAAAAAATCATGTCAAATTAAAGAAATCATGTGACTAATAAAATAATTAATTAAAATAAAGTAGTCATGAGTTATGTAATAGTGTGAAAATAAATTGATGTATGCAAAAATACATCACAAATTGTGTAAAGAAACATATAAAAAATAAATCATGAATTGTTTAAGAAATCTGTTGAAATGGTTGAATAATGAATTGTGTAAAGCAGGAGTCTTAATTAATGTTCCCATTAATGCCCTTTTATGCGTTATGGTTTATACAAACACAAAACTGACTTAAACACAAAGTCATTTTTAAACACTATTTTATTAAAGTCAGACCAACACAAACTGAATATATCACAAGGATTTCTGAAATAAATAACAAAACAAGCTGAATTATATATTCACAATCAAAAACTAAAGTGGCTTCTGCTGTTGTGTTGAGCTCTTAAAAATGTTCCTTTCACAGCTGAAGTATGAAAACTATCAACAATGTAGAACAGAACACCGGGTTAGCTTCTAGCTACTAGCTCCTCAGGCATGGAGTTTCTGGAGGAGCTTCAACAGATTGGAGTTGCTGTTAATCGCAGTAGATACGAGCTTCGAACCAGAAAGACACAGTTTACATTTGACTTAAAAGTTTTTGTCTATATACTCAACTAAAGTGAAATAATGAGCATATTTCCACTTTGAGAAACTCGTCCTGCTTTGGCCTCGACTCGCCATTACTGCCGCACAGACCTGAATAAACGGAGACACGCCCACAGTGCGTCTTCTTCCTGTTTACAGTGGTTCATCCACCAATCCTACAATGCGTCTTCTTCCTGTTTACAGTGGTTCATCAACCAATCCTACAGCGTGTCTTCTTCCTGTTTACAGTGGTTCATCCACCAATCCTACAATGCGTCGCTGCTGTAAGCAGGTTAGGCTGTAGTCTACACTTCAGCCGAAATTAATTCATTAAAAAAAGTAACGGGTAATACACCAAACGGTAACGGTAACAAAGTTACTTTATTTTTAAAAGTAACGCGTTACTGCCCAACACTGTCATTTGGTACCAGTAGAAAGAATACGGGTGCCAGTACAAATCATTTAAACTTTTAATATTTCTTTTAGTTGTAGTTTATTGACTTTTGTGATTAGCAGGGTGATAACATTTTTAAAAAATGTCCACTTACGCCTATTCCAATTTCCTGGACTTGTTTCAGCAGTTTTTTTTTCAATGCATTGATAAATAAAGCTCACACTGATTCTGCATTATAGTAAGTTGAGACATTTTCATTATAAATGCATTAATTAAATTACTACCTGAATCATATAATATGTATAATAGTATAATATGCATGCTATTGTGTCTAGTAGTGTGTGACCCCCCACAGAAAAAAAAAATCTTACTTAGGATCACTAGTGTAAAGACTCATGTGAAAATAAATGCATCATGATCATGAATTGTGTTTAGAATTCATAAATCATGGCACGAAACATAAAAGCGGTGCAAAAATTAAAGTCAAAATAAAATCTGACTGAATCTTATCACAAACCATAAATAAGTGATTGTGGTAATCACGTAAAGGATCATGTGAGCATAAATGATTTTATGTGAAAAACATCGAAGTATGTTGTAAATTTGTGAAAATACATGTGAATCATAGGAATCCTATGTATCTTCACACGTGGAAGTGTGCAGTGTAAAAAGCGTCATCGTTTAGCGCGTGGTTAATTGCATGCGAGTGAGCCGAGTGCCCACGCCATGATCGGTTCGGTGATCGCTTTGAATAAACGGAGCTACGACTCCACTCCGCTTGGTGTCAAGTGCATTATTAATAATTCCTCTGAGGAAAATTAAAACGTTAAATTCTGAACGATCCATCCTCCCACTCGCACGCCTTTTACACGTCGCGCGAAGGCCTAAACACAAATTAACTCGACGCGCTAGCGAGCATAAAAGCTGTCTGACTAAACCTCAGCAGGATAAAGAAAATCCATTAGCAGCCATGAAAATATTCAGAGGCGCACGGAATATGATGAAGGGTCTAGAAACTCGAGCTCTGAGTTTTTGCCGAAGCAGATGGAGAGAGTCAGAATTATTAATCTGAGACAGAGAGAGAGAGAGAGAGAGAGAGAGAGAGAGAGAGAGAGAGAGAGAGAGAGAAAGAGAGAGAGAGAGAGAGAGAGAGAGAGAGAGAGAGAGAGAGAGAGACAGAACATTCATTGGGAAAACACCTTGTCTAAAAGAAAGTGTGACGATACATCGCTGCATCAATAAACTGCGATAATCTGTCAACAATTATACTGTAAACATAGCATTAGTAATGTAGTGAACTACTGCTGACTTTATATCACAATGATTCCCACTGTGAGTATAATGACTTTCTACACACATGTGCACACACACACACACACACACACACACACACACACACACACACACACACGCGTCCTTAATGAACCACACAATTCAATTAAATAGTCACCATAATGATGATAGTTAGCTGACAGTCACATGGTTTATCTGTGTTCAATCACACACAGGTGATTTTGTTAATTAAAATTATTAAATGAAAATTTTATTTATTTACAGACTCATTTTGTTTAGTAGCACTGATTATGAATATATTGATATTGTGCTAT
>NC_139582.1:13688255-13690755 GCF_946808225.1 Silurus aristotelis
ACACACACACACACACACACACACACACACACACACCGGTTAATAGGGACACACACAGATTTCCACACTTTTATATTTACATTGTACCCAGTGACATTTACTCCGTAATATTATTTTCGCTTTTCCTTTTACCTCGTACACTCGTCTCACTGATTACTCAAAAGACACGGATGTTATTTTTGAAACCAAAGACATGAATATAATCAGCATGCAGGTGTCATAATCAACTGTTTACAGAAAAGACGTTTAAGGTAATTAAACTGTCAGAATATTATACAGCTTCTTTATACTTTTTAACTATAATACATAAAATCCCCATCAAAATGTAGCAAATGACACACTCATCCAAACATCCAGTACACTACGGGCAATGCACACAAACATCCAAACATGAAAGAAGTAGTAAATCACAGATTAGTCAGCAAGTTAGCATCAACAGCTCAAATATTTACACTTTACAGGAAAAGTACTGAGAAACCCGACTTTCCAGCCATATGCGTTTTTTTCCCGAAACTGATACCAAGTTGGAGACACATGATTGTTTCGGATGATTTGGCCCCTAGTAGCATAACATTTTCTCCTCACCTGAACTAGGAGACCCAAACCTGTTCAAGCATGGCGATGCCCCTGTACATAAAGCATATGAATATATGGTTCACATGGGTTGGAGTGGAAGATCTTGAGTGGCCTGCTATAGAGTTCTGACCTCAACCGTATTACACAACTTTTTGGATGAATGGATTCCTAACTGCACCCCAGGTCTCCTCATCCTACATCAGTACCTGACTTAACTAACACCCTTTTACTTAAATGAGCACAAAATCTCCACAAGCACATGCCAACATCTAGTGAAACATCTTCCCAGAAGAGTGGAGGTTATAATAACAGCGAATAGGGACTAAATGTTTTCCTGACAGTGTTCGGGGCTCAGACACACTCCTCCAGTTTCAGTGCAGATTAAAGACGTATCTATTTAGCAAGGCCTTCACATAACACACATCACATATCATAACCTTATGCTTCATTATCAACTTGTGCTTGTTAATTTTATGAACAGCATCTACGCTAATTCTTCTCCACTGCTTCTCTCTCTTTACCCATCCCGAGGTATCCTGAGGTTGCGCCAGCTTCAGTCACGTCCCACCTCATCAAGATTGTGGACTTTTAAAGAAGTAGATGTCGACCCTGCAAAAATCCCGAACCATTTAGAGACGTACCAGCGCCATTTGGATCCCAGTTCATGCGGAGTTTGGACATTAGACCTCTTTCAGTGTTTAAAGGCTCTGGCATGGAGAAGCCGTTGTTAGATCTATGATGATCGCAAATGTTGAGCTCAGTAGCTCCTGGTTCCATAATCTCAAATGACTGTATAAGACTGTAGGTAAGACATCACTCATAATCATACATTCCAATGCTCATGTTAGTTCTCACTCTCCAGTGTTTTGTTTAAAGACTATAATCACACTCTTGATGTCACCCAAATGAGGATGGTTGCCCTTTTGAGTCTGGTTCCTCTCAGGGTTTCTACCTCATAACATCTAAGGGAGTTTTTCCTTGCCACGGTCGCCATGGCTGCTCATCAGGGATAAATACATATCATTCACCTAAACTCTTAAATTCTGTAAAGCTGCTTTGAGACAATGTCTGTTGTGAGAAGCGCTTTAGAAACAAACTTGACTTAAATGTGAAATTGGATGTTCAAAAAGCACATGTGAATTTCATGGTCAGGTGTCCACAAACCTTTGTCTATATAGTTATTATTTATGTTATTATTTATTTTATTATTATATTTATTATATAATTACTAGTATTATGGCTATTGTTAATAAATCCAGGAACGTTAAAGGCCAATATACAGTATAGAAATATATTCATGAAAGGGTAACGTTCCCTGCTTTCTAGGAAGATCTTTTAGAACACTAGGATGCGTTTGGGAGAGGAGTACATTGAGTTTACTTCAGACTGGTATTTAACCATCTATAGTGTACAATACACAATGATGCCCTACATTAAAGGGTATTAACACACAGACACAATTAGCAAGTACAACACACAGTAACACACAACACACAATGATGCTAATCCCACAGGACAGGTGGTAATGGAGATCAGGGGCGTGGCCAGGACCGGTAGAGCAAATAGTGGGGACTGACAGGGAGCTTTTATACAACTGTAATATAAACCGAGAGCACGAACAGGTGTAAGCAGTAAAGGATCAGGTGTTCGTAAAAGCAATTGGTTGCAATGGTAACACAAAAAAACCTCAGAACTGACAGATAATAGCAAGGTTTGTCGGGTTAGCTCACTTTTTATGGAGTAATCTCCAGGTAATCTTATTTCCACATTTTCACATTTAGACATCCACAGGTACAGAATATACATATGGGTCACAATAAAAGAAAATATAATTTTTATTTAAAAAGAGATAATCAGCAACTGGAAACAATGATAAAATCCACTGATTTAATTTAAATAAATGTTATCACTAAATATGACTAAA